>NC_052483.1:4929923-5026435 GCF_009730915.1 Dioscorea cayenensis subsp. rotundata
ATTAAATATTAATTAATGAATATTAATGTTAATGTTAATTTGTGAACTGATTTCAAGCTTGTTTCATGATGCCCCTTTACAAATGCACCTATCCTTTATAATTTATTTGTGAATATGTAGATAGTCTCATGGCTATATTGATTAATTAATTAATTGAACATACAAAATTTGTTGCGGGACTGGTTAACATGACATGACATGATACATTGTTAAATAGTTAACCATGCATGTTCTCGTCGTGACCCTATGTAGCTAATTTATGAGATAGTACTTCCTTCATGCTTAGAAATCTATTCAATACAGTCCTTTTGTTCTTTTACTTGTTATATTTTATAGTTTTTTTTGTATTTTTTTACTTGTCCATTTAAAAATTTTGTACAATATTAATATTATTTTTTTTTCAAATTTACCTTTTATATTTGATATATTTCTACAATTTTCAATAAATTATATTCAACTATCATTTTTTAAAGCATATTTTAAATTAGGGTAACATTGGAAGAAGTTACTGCTAGGATTTTTATAAAATTGTATGTTACTAACTAACTCTCAATCGAACTTTCTTACTCCGATGTGGTCAGATGAAATTAACAAGTGAAAACGGAAACGTATGGTGCATCTCAATCGCGCAAATTTCTTTGTAGATAAATGTAATGGATAATGCTGATAATTTATCGATGCTACCAGTAATTCAAATGTTTAAGTCACGATTTTGCGCGCCATGCTGTAGAATATACTCGTATATATGTTTGGACCTTTAAGTCAAAAGAGTTTCATCAAATTCATTTTTGATCGTTAACCGCAAAGAAGAATATAGTAATAGTCCCTAACTATGAAAGAGCATCATTTTTAATTGCTAACTTAATTATTTCTTATGGTTCATGCTCTTTCAACTAATCATGTTTTTTATTTTTTTTTCGCAAAAAATTTAGTGTCTAAACTCAAGTAGTGTTAATTCACTACTTCCTTGAATTAAAAGAGTGTGCCAGTATAGAACAATGCTTAAAACTATGCATATCCGTTGCCATAAAATGATTCCTAGCTCCTATAATATTCCACAAGATATATATGAGCAATTTGCTTTATTTATCATTCCATTTTATACCACTCTCCACCTAAAAAATGAGGAACTCATCATGTCTACACTTTCATATATTAATCGTCACAAAACACGAGTTCTCTGCTAGTATTTCTTTTCTTTTTCTTTTTCTTTTTTTGTCTTTTTTTCCTCCCTCTTTATCTTAATTAGATATATTTAAATATTACTCTTCAACATTCTTCTCTTCTAGTGGACAAGGCATATATCAAGTCAACCCCCAAAGAGTATTTCTTCTTCTTCTTATTTTTTTTTATTATTTTTTATTATTTTATTATTCTTTAATCTTTTTACTATCTCTTCGATAGGAATTCTAAGCATTGGAGACATACAGTCTTAATTCCGTAGCATGAGGACTTAAGAATTTTTAGCCTAAGCTATTATTCTCTCAGTGGGATGAAAATATATCCTATATCTAGAGATCTAATATTCAATTATAGTGTCCATATTGTCACTTTTGACATTATCTAAGCACATAAATTTGATGTCTAGTCTAATTTCAATCTTTCATATCATTTTTTTTTAATATCAATCTTTTGAGTCATTTAATCACTAACCATAAGTTTGCGCTCATGGGACCTTTGATGTCAACTTAAGGGAATCATAACCATATGATAGCCATCGTCAATGGTTTAGTAATTACAATAACATACAAGATATGTGATTGTTCATTAATTTGTACTCACTGAAAGGAACCAAATATCAAATCCCACTATGGTTATCATCATCTCATTCTACACAGAACCAGATTTTCTCTCACTGATGCTCTACATATCAGCATGTCAACGTTAATTGATAATATATAGATAGTTGATTAACTTGCTGAATTTTATTAACTCAAATATGTATCTAAGTTTGTGTTCAAATTTGTAACAGTACTGTTCATGACCATTAGTGCACTTCATTTCTTATTGACTTTTCACTCTGGACCATCACACTAATATCAAATTTTAATCATAGGACTGCATCATAATCATTGTAAATACAATCCTGGTCTATCAAAGAAAGAATTAATGCTGATTTGACCATATATTTCATTTGAGTTTAAAAGGAAGTCAAACCTTAGAATGTGGCCTTGGTTTAAAGACCAAGGGATGCATTATTGAGCTACAAGGAATGGTGGTTGGGTCCCCATGCAAAGGTGGTAACACTGTTCAGACCATCACAAGGAGTAGGCGCATGAGGAACAAAAGGTTTTTGTGTTCCCTTCTTGTACATGGATGATGGCGGTGACAAATCAAATGCCCCACAACTGAGTTTCTATTCCATTTAGTAAAGCCAATAATAGAGCACAAGAGCAAAAAAATCAAAATAAAAAGCTTCTTTTCTTTTCCATTTGCTTCCCATCCTGTGATGCCTAAAGAAAGAGAGTGATATCAGAGACTTATTCACAGCAATACACTTGAAATCTTATAATCTTTCCAAACATAAACAAGAGGGAATATATCTTTTTCTAGTCATGACGACCACCATTTTCTTGTCACTTGCTTGTCAAGCACATGGCCTACCAACACCCATATACTCTTGTGTCTGGATTGTGGTTCTGAATCAAAATCCTCTGAGCAACTTTGGAGAACCAATTTATCTTGGACAATGCTTTCGCTAGCCCCACCGCCATCCGTTTTGGATCGAAAACCTTGATAATTATTTTGAGTATTAATGTGTGGTTGTGTGGAGTAGAGGAATTAAATGGAGTAATTAGAAGTTGACAAGTTAAATACAATGCTAATTAATGTCTCACTTTTATTGTTTACTTACGGATAAAGATATTGTTTGAGCTGTGATGCAGAAGAGGCAAAACCTATCAAACAAAACAAGAGATAGAAACGAAAGAGTGGAGCATACATACATACATATATATATTTATAAAGTGGATCCTGTCAAAATCTATCTTATTTAGATCTTAAATACTTTAATTTTCTTATTTAGTTACACTAATTTGATAAAGTTGGCCAAGATATAATTAATGCATTCATTTCAAAGAGGGAGTTAATTAAACTTTTCAAATAAAACAAGAGAAAGAGTGAACCATAATTAATATATGTGTGTGTATATATATTCTCTCTAATGCTATTTTAATTATTTAGATCTTAGCATTATGGTTTAACAAAGTTGGCCAAAAGCTAATTCATGCATTTGAGGCAGTAAAATATTTCATACAAAACAAGCGAAACAAAGAGAAAGTGTGAATTAATCATATATATATATATATATATTATGGTTATATATACTGACTAAATGTTCTCAAATACTATGTTAATTATTTAGATCTTAAATACTTGCATATTCTCATTTTCCTATATTCTTGGATGTTCTCAAATACTAAGGGAGAAGTTTTACGTGAGCATGTTTACATGCTGTTTTATCAATATATGCACTCATGATTTTTGCTGTGAAGCACTTAAGTGTCCGTGATGAACATCAAATACAATCAATTAAACCTTGATGCTCAATGTTTGTCAATAAGCAAAGGGCTTTGTTCTTATAGAAATTATTTATAATTTATTTCAAAAGCTTATGATCATTAATGAATAATATTTAATACAATTTTTTTATAAAAATATTTAATATACTTGAAGCACCTTTATTTATTAATAAGTAGTAATATTTGAAAAATTAATAAATGATCCATGAATAGTTTCATATAAAAAAGAGTTTAATTAGTACTTGTACTTATGATCATAAATATTTAAGAAGCTTGTCTTTGTGCTTATAATATTTTTAGCTCAAGATTTAGTAATTTTATTGATAATAATAACTAACATTCTTTTATATTATAATTGTAAGATAAAATTGTAGTTTTCTATTGAAAATATTATTAGTGAGAAAATCTTTGCTCCACATCACTGTCTAATATTACTATCTTTAATACTCCATGCTTTAGCTTTATATCCTGTTATGCTTATCTTTCTTTTAGAACATGACATCTGACTTATCTTTGGCGTGGATTCCTATATATGATTATATTCTATTTATTTTTTTTAATTAATTAAAATTTATGAACAAATTTTCAAACCACTCTTTTATCAATTCTGGTGCTAATTTTATCCATAACTTTCAATGCCTTTTATGGGTATCTTTATGATGATTTGTTGATGAAATGAAGAATATTTTACAACCTAACCAATAAAAATATTTTTTTTTTAAATTAAAATTGGAAATTATAAATATATAAGGCATTGTGGTGGTCATTTAGTGTTTTTTTTAATTATTTTTTTTATATATAAAGGTGGTCATTTAGTTAACTAGAATTTTCGATGCTCAACTGTATTGTATATGTGTAAAAATTTTATTTTGGTTTGTATTGCTTATGTAATAGTCACATGGTATTGTAATCATGCATTTCATATTTTAAAAATTATTTAATAGTGATATAGATATATTTTAATGATGTATGTTAAGTTTGATGACGTGGATTGACATTATATGACAAGCCAAATGGTGACATGGCATGAGAATGATGACGTGGCTAGAAATGACTCATAAAAAAAAAATGTGATTAGGATGATGATGTGGCAAAAGATGAGTTCATGACATGCGATGAAGTTCAAGGTGGAGATTTTATGAAGATCAATGTGGAGATGTTATGAAGATCAATGTTGAAGATTACTGTTCACCCATCGTAATTTTCAAAACTTCCCAAAAACCCCCTCCTACTTTTATACACCCCGGACTGATCCCTTCCGTTAGTGTTTAACTTCCCTTTTTACCCCTATCGTTCACTTCAAATGGGATCAATGTTGTGAAATCCCATTTTTTTGGCCCCCGAAAAATGGTGGGAAAGGAAAGCGCCTAATCACATCATGTTCAACCTTTTTGAAGAGCTTTCGCTTTGGTTTTCGATAGACAATGCCAAGGGAGTTGCATTACATCTTGTTGTTCTCCCTCATTATCATACCCGAAAATATATAAATCGGGTTTCTCGAACGGAAAATGAAATTGATTTCATCGGATTGGTCAAGTGCACTTCATCTTCAAATGAGTCGTAGTCGATTTTATTGTCGAGGCGAGCATGTGCCATTGTCGCCTTCTCGTTTATGGTTGTAAAGTTGTATTACGACGAGAAGGACGATGAATTACGACGAGTTCATTTCGTTGTAAAGTTCTTCTCGTTTATGGTTATCTATTTGTATATTTTAAATAATGTTTAACTATTTGCTATTATCCGTTTAAATATTTTACTAATATGTTTAATAATTGTCATATCCGTTTAATACTTCCCATCTCCGTTTAACATTATCTTTACATGTATAACTATTCATATTAACGTGTAAATTCTCAAAGTCTCTGCGTAAAACGGTGATCTTTTTCGTTTGATCTGAATTGTTGGCAGGTGGCACGTGGCAGGTGGCAAGGTTATGGTATCTCAGATGCGTAAGAATTAATAGCGACATTAATTCTTATGCGACGTAACATAAATTTCCGAACACTCGTTCGTTCTCATCGATCGATGTCGGCCACTCATGCGTTTAACTTTTCTCGGATATGAAGAGTCACCGCGTGGACTTCACACCATAAATAACCAGGAAGAACCCTCCCCATGGACAACCACTCCTCGTCGTCGTCGTCCTCCTCCTCCTCCTCTTCCTCCTCTTCCCATGGACAACCACTCTATCTGAAAGGATGTTTCGTGAGCCTTCTTCCTTATCTTGAGAATCAATTAGCCTTAATCACCGAACTAGTTAAACTATCTTTTCTTGCCCAAGGCGAAATGCTCTCATGAATGCAGAGGATTCTCCAGCGGTGGATGACGGGAAAGCAATTAAGAGAGAATTTCGACTTGGGTAAGAAAAGAAAGTTTTCACGTATTGCGTGATTGCGGAGGATTCTCTAGTAGAGGAGGGAGATCATGAAACATCCTTTAAGACGGGGTTGACATTTACCACCTTGAGACTTTCCATTACTGTTTAAGAAAATGACGTCGATGTACAACTATTACGTTACGTGTTTAACTATCGAGGGATCTTCGTTTAAGTCCCGAGCCATGACACATTGATTAATAGTCGTTTTTCATGAATGTGTGTTGTTTAACCTTTTTAATGTTGTCGTTATGCGAGTTCAAGTTGATGCGCATGTTATGCACTACCGTGAGCGTTCGAATGTACGGGCACACTTGTTTCGTTATACGAGGGTCGAGTCGTGAGTGTCCAAAAGTCCGAGCGGACGTTGTAAATGTTGTAAATCTTTTATAAATAAAACGAAACAAGCTTATTTGATTGTGAACTTCTGAAATTTAAACATAGACCTAGTAAAAACAATGTGGGAAACAAAAGAACGTCATTGTAAACAATAGAAAATACGTAAATATGTTTAAAGCAATGACAACGTGTGTTTAAGAAAAAAGTTACTCTTTAAACAATGACAACGGTGTAAACAATAGAAAAAGTTAAACAATACTCTAGTTACTCTTTAAACAATGACAACGGTGTTTAAGAAAATACGTAAAGATGTTTAAAGCAGATGACTCGGGGAGGTACCCATCTTCAACGCGATGTCGGGTGAAAGCATTCAATTTAAACAATAACATATTATTTACATGATATAGACTTTAGTTAAACAAAGTTAACCATTATTTTTAAACACTATATGTATCTGCTTTTAAACATAAAAAGCTTAGACGTTTACAGAGACTCATGTTGAGTTGAGAACTTTCATTCGAATGATGACAATATGTCTTCCTCATGACGATGACATATATTTCCCTTTTTGCCCTTGGGATGGAGGGAAAAAAATACCGCCCAATCACATCACGTCTAGTCTAACCTCTATGCATACAACCTGCACTTTTTTTGTTTTGCCTTTTCCGATCTGCTGCTTTGTTCTTTACATCTTCTACTTGTTCTTCTTCGTCTTCTTTTTGTTCTTCATTTCATTTTGGTTTTGTACTGATTTGGTTTTTCGACCCGATATATTATGGAGAGTTTTTGTGGTATTGCTAGATTCAACGGGGAGGGAAAGAGTGCTAATGTTCACTGGCTCGGACTTCTTGGAAGTTGGTGTTAGTGAGATATGTGAGCGATGGGGTCTCAAGTTTCTCTTGTCGAGGTTAAGTTCATCACACCGATGGATATAAAACGGTTTTGCCCAATAGAAAAAGCGATGTCGACTTCCAGTGGATGTGTCACGTCCACTCCATCTTCAAATGTCTCTGTAGTTGATCTTGTCGTCGAGAGCGGAAAATGCGCCATTGCCGAATCCTAATGAAAACGAGGTTTTACTCGTTGTAAGTTCTTTTCTTTTAATTATTCCAGTTGTCTGGGGTCATTATTGTGTAAATATGTCCGTCACTGTTTAACATCTTGTACTAGTCGTTTACGTTATTAGTTAGCGCTTAAGTATTTAATTTAACATTTAAATATTGTCATTATCACTTAAACATTATATTCGCCGCTTAACATATTGATCTTTTCATTTGACTCGAAGTGTTGGCGGGAATTCGATTCTGCGAGTGCTCCCATTTATCCCCATGGTGACCACGACGGTGGGGATGTCTTCCTTCCTCGTCGGGATCATTCACAAAGTCTTGTCGTTGGATATTGGACAACGTTTTGACGGTGTCGAACATTTCGAGGATGTGCTTTCGAAATCATGCAATCAAAAGGAATTTTGACTTCAATTTCATAAAGAACGAAAAACATCGGGATGGTATGGAATGTCTCATTGCGATGGTTGTCGTTCTGCCTTCATGCATTAAAAGAGTATAACAAAAATAATTTCAGAATCAAGACAATCAACCCGTCACACACTTGCGGTGGTGGCATAGGTTCGGCGTCACATCCGAAAAGCGTCCAAAAATGGGTTAGCGCACGAGTGATTCGAGCTCAAGGACCGTCCTCTATGCAAGGCCGTCGACATTCGAAAGGACATGTTGTGGGGAACATGGTGTCCACATACCATACAAAGCGAGCTTGGTTGGGAAAAAGAGCATGCCCGGGGTGGTCCTCGACAGCGGTGACATCTCCACTCACTGATTTGCTTTGCTGGTATGTGGATAAGGTGGTGAGACAAATCCGGCGGCGTTGCCATCGTGGAAAGAGGCGGTGATCGTTTTAAACGTGCATTCTTTTCTTTCAGTAGCGTGTATTGTGGGATTCAAGAGTACTTTGCGAGCTTCTATTGTTTTCTCGATGGTACCCACCTCCTTGGAAAATATCGGGGGTACACTCTATGGGTGCCACAGGGAAAGATGGAAACAATGGTTTTTCCACGTCGCCTCGGTATAGATCGACAAGCGAGACCGATGCCAATTGGACTTGGTTCATATCTAAGTTTAAGCGATGCCTTATACGAGGATGGAGATTATCATGAGATAATTACCTTGTGCCGGACGGTCCAAGGGCCTTGTGAGCCGCAATTGCGAGAGTCTTCCCTTCTTCGCCACATGCATACATGCCTTCGACATTTGAGGCCAATTTTTATGAAAGCCAATGTCGGACTTGGGAAGGCATTGAGGAGGAGTCTGTGGTCTATATGCTTCGCATTGTGCTGGGGCATCCACGGCTAAAAGATTTCAATGATACCGTGAATGAACTGCGAGGCCACATCACGAGCTCATCAGCGGTTGATTAATAAATCGGATATGGCACATTGGTCGAATTATCCTATTGGAGGTGATCGTTGGGGTGAGATGTATTCAAAGCGTCGCTGAGTCGTTCAATGCTTGGATCAAGGAAGCTCGTCATTTACCGGTGACGAAAATGGTTGACTCCATAAGGTTTGTTTAATTACACTTAGTGTTACCCTTTAAACATTCTCAATCTTTGTTTAATTACACTTGTCTGACTTTTAAATATTAATCCCTTTCGTTTAAATATTTACAATAATGTTTAAACATGTTCACGAATATTTAACCATCACTGTCTTTGTTTAACCTTATTTTGCGAGTTCAAGTTGATGCGCATGTTATGTAACGGCGTGAGCAAGCGAACAAATGGGAGACCTACTTATGCCCGGGACAGACATTCCAAGGTAGCGATCATTGTTGAGGGCAGCCGAAATGTTCATGTTGGGCGTCAGTGTCGATGATCAGTATGAAGTGATCGCATCAGATGCGCACAGACTTTCGTGGATCTCGCCATCGAACTTGTTCGCGTCGAGCAGGTGCAGAGTTTATGGTATCCCTTGCAAACACGCCTGCTGCAACAATAATGCGATGCGATGACCCAACGTACGTCGGTTATTAGCGGGTACTTCACCGGAGTAGATAATCATCAAGCGCGACAGAAAGCTATATTCACCCGACGAGAACGCTTGAGAGCCGGTATCGTGAGCTTCGCTTATAATCGACCTCGTGATTTGCGAAGGTAGCACAGGCGGCTAGCGAAGAGAGGATCGAAGTCGCAGCGTTTGATGTCCGTGAGTTACATTGCACTACCGCCATGGATCCGGGTCACGCTGAATCCCGATCTTGATGTAGCCTGCTGCAGACTAGGTATTGTTAATAAGCGAGCGATGACAGGGAAACATTGTGTATTGATGGAGTTGTTTTCATATTTAAACTCTTACTCTTTACAACGAATTGAATGTATTTAAACAGAGACATTGTTATTTTAAACGGATACACTGTAATTTGAAATATTTCAACTGATATTTAAACGATTTATGGTATATTTAAACAATGAATGCATTTAGTTAAACAGAGACAGTGTTATTTTAAACGGGTACACCGTATTTTGAAATATTTAAAATTGATGTTTAAACGATATATAGTATATTTAAACAATGAAAGTGAAATGTACACAATTAGAACGTAAATTAAACAATGAAATGAAACTGAATGGAATTTAACCTGCTTTACAATTCAAAACAAACAAAATTTACATTAACATATACAAGTCATGCTCTTCGAACACGAAAAACAATGAATTGAATTTGTCCAGTTACATTCGAAAAATAAAATTGACATTCGGGAGATATACGAGGACATGTTCTTTCAAAAACAAAATTTAACTTTCGGGCTAGACGCACCCCTTTGTCATGGACGCCATCGCCTCCCTCCTTAAGTATGCGGGTAACATACCGTAATCTCGGAGGTAAGGAACGCCTCGTCTGCGGTAGTCGGAACTTCTCATCCCAAAGTAACTGCTCGATAAACCGCATGACGTAGACGGCGCAATCGACGCTTTCCTTGTTTTTGGCTGGGTTTCTATGTCGCGCACGAGTGGGTACTTGCGTCGCCGACTCACCGAACTCCATATCGACAATAATTGTTGAATAGATTCCACTGCCGAGATATGCAAGTCGAGATTAGAATACCGATTTAAATACCAAACAGATATTAATAGGACATAATTAAAGAACTTACCATGTCCAACGCTGTCCTTATCGCACTCTGACATGAAGAATAACGCCCTGTATTCTTGTTTATCATTGTCCCGTGACGACGACATGGAAGTGGCCATTCATGATTATCGGGAGGATGACACTTTGAACTTCATGCGCATTTGCGCACGCATCCCCGATCATAGCCATAATTGTGTCATGTAAGGCCGTCTCCGCTTTGACATAAACAGCAGTAAGCGGTCGGTGATAGGCGCGCTTCTCGAAGGATACGGCTCTTTTGCTCGGCGACTTTTTGTATTATGCATACGTAAAGCGCCCATCACATCATCGCTGACTCATCTCCTTCCCTGCAGCTGTATAATTTGTCGCTAGTGGTGTCGACATAGTCATTCCTCCACACGACTAGTCTTGAGGTTAAACGATAATGATATGATAAGCACCATATTGTAAATATTTAAATGATATTATCAATTGTTACATGATATTATATATAATTAAACGTTAAGTAGACAAATTAAATGATAACATAAAGGTATTAAACACTATTAGGTAATAGTTAAACACTATAATAAAAACTTTAAACAATATCATAAAAACTTTACACTTACCCGTCCATAGAGCAAACGTTGAGGGAAAGATCCTCATCAACCCCTGTCAGATTTAGCTTAAAGACGACTCGAGGCCAACCCATTTCTTCTTCTTCGAATAAAAAGCTTTCCGAGTCAGTCCTGGTCAAATTTTTATTGGTCTTGATCATCTCTCTCGCTGTTCTATCGGGGTCTTCAAAGAAGCATCTTCATTCGATGCGGGACGATGGCGACGACGATCAACTGCTGATACACATCCTTACATGGTTGTTCTTGTTGTGGGATTGTGTCTTGCTTCGATGCGGGGACGACGGCGACAGCATCAAACGCGGACACATCCTTACATGGTTCTTGTTGTGGTGGGATTGTGTAACGCTTGATGCTAGATCATGTCGGCCACGACACGGCCATAACATGTAGTTCGACGATCTTCTCAACCGTAGCTATGACAACATAGAGCATCATTGGGAAACACACCCTTAACTTGTTCTTGATCTTCGAGGATTGTGTCCATCTTTGATGCACGCAATCTCGGCAGATCGGTTCCAGTGGGTCGACGATTTCATCGAGAATAGAGTCGACGACCTTCTCACAAATGCAATGTGCCACATCATCTACGATGTCCTTCTCAACAATAGCATCAGCCGCCGATGGTGTTGTTATTGTTTCATCGTCAGCCGGCGGTGGAGACAGAGGAAGTATTGTTCTCCTCTTTTTCGCAAGTCTCTTCGAATGTGGCCGTCTGGAATGACCTTCCAGATGATGTCGTCGCTGCCAAATTCCGACGCCTCGCTCGTCCCGGGTGCTTCAGTTCTTTCGAGGGATGACGCGAGCCCGGTTGTGAACGCGTCCTTCCGACTCGACACGAGCGACAAGTCGAGGAAACTTCGGTCGTCAATATCGGCATGCACGCATAAGAGTTGCGTGTGACATCTTCGCCTAATGTCACCGTGGGGACTGCCACGGCTCGGAGGCTGCGCACGTCGGGGCCGCCACACTCGGGGTATCGCTGTCAGTGGTAGGGAGGTGTCTGCTGCAATCGCGGGGTAGGGGAGGCTTCTCGCGGCGTCGAGGAATGCGTGAGCGTGGTGGGCTGGAAGTAGGAGAGCAGGCGTCCGGCCAGCACGATGTAGGCCTCTCCTCATCCCCGCCTCTCGAGCAAGTGGTTCCGGAGCGATGGCATCCATCCGTCCGGTTGGCCCTCAACAAATATTTCTTCTTCACGTTCGCGAACCAGCTCAGAAACTAACATATGTAAACCAAACAATTTCAAATGAAATCATTCATTTTAAACTATAAAAACTATATTTAAACAGAGTGTTTATATATTTAAACGTTATAGAATATATTTAAACGGAGAACAAAATATTTAAACCCGTATGAATAAGAGTTAAACGGTAAATACTAAAGTTAAACGCTAAATAAAATGTTTAAACGTTAAAGACGTATGTTAAACATTGTCCATGATTTATTACCTCTTTTCCATCGAGCAATGACAAGCTCGTTTCTACCGTCGCTTGCTTCGGTAAAGTACTTTCACCGTAGCACAAAGATCCTTGGAATCTTCTTTCAAACGGACTTTTCTTCCCCGCTTCGAGTCACTCGTAAAAACCGAGCGTTAAGCGCGACCGAGCAACCCTTAATGTGCCACTGTTGAGTCTTCTTCCCGTAGCGATCTATCTTTGCACTCGGGCGGTGCACATGGAATATCCTCCATAAGCCACTTGTGCGTCAGTCTGCGCCGCATGCGTGTCGCCCATGGGTCGGTAGATCATCGAGTAATCAACGATCCGATTCGAACCGAGCATGATGTATTTGGGAAGAGGGACTGTCCCCATGAGGTACACCATCAGGAGTTTGACGAAATTATCTTCTTCTCCTCTGTCGAGCAAGTTGCACGAGTGCTCTTGATGGAGTCTCCGTGTCTCTCGTGAGGTCTTTGATAGATCACAGCCCTCGAGCCGACCGGTTTTTCTTCTTACGAAGACCACTGCGTCGCCATCGCAACGCGACTCGAGAACGAGGGGCCACATCTTGAAGTCCGAAACTCAGCGAGCTTTCCCCGATCCCGAATTTATTGGTGCGACCATCGTACCTTTGCAAAAAGAGAATCAAGAAGGGCCTCTCTTAGTATATAGCTTCCAAATCGATTGAATCTCGCAAACGGGTGTCCTTCGAATAATCTCCAAGTGTCGGGGTCATGTTAACTTTCAATTCAGCTAAGGTCTCCACAACCGGGTGTCAAATAGCATCGCCCATTAACTAGGGTTGACCGCCATAATCACAAGCCTACGACAATAACAACACATTCAACATGCAGTATTGACAAAAAGTTTAAGCTGAAATATAAGGTTTTTAAAGCGGTAAACTCTCGTTATTAAGCAGAGATATAAAAATGTTAAAGCGAGACCCATTTTGTTAAACAGAGACGAGAATAATTAAAGCAGAGACAACAAATGTTAAAGCTCAGTAATATCTCATTTTCTTAAACGTCGACCCTCGTTTGTAAAGCGCAACCATATCAAAGCGAAGCGGAAATGTACATTATGAATATTACACAAATCATAACAATCAAAAACTATTTTCGATAGTGTATACATACGAAAATGCAAAAAACAAAAACAAAACCCTAGCCGAAATCTCCCTGAGACTAACAAAACCCCGACCGAGAAATCCCCTGCAGACTTTCGATATCTTCCAACAAAAAGCAGAGCACAAAACAAAACCGAAAAATCTTTATTTGTAACAGAACAGTTAACATAAAACCATACTCAATACCTTAGATTACAAACTGATGAAATGCCAACTAGTTACATGGGGACTTCTCCTTCGAGATACCGTGGAAAGGGAAAAGTCGATGAAATGCCAATTCACGAGGCTTTGCTGGGGTAGAGACAACTTCGGAGACGACTGAAATGGAAAAGTCAAGACGTGAGTTGAGAAAAAGCAATTAAACGGCTCCAATAAATTCGTCTCTCGGGGTTTACCCTCACGGAAAAACCGCCCACTTCCTCTCAAATCGCCGAGATGGGTCGCAGCCCACGACTCCCCACTGCAAGGGCATTTTCGTCCAAAAATTTGAAACTCACTCCGTTCACATCCGTTACAAGGTTTGGGGGTTTGAAAAACATAGAGTTTAAAAGGAGGGGGATTTTGGGGATTGCAAAACTAACAGGGTGTTTTTGGCAATTTTACAAACTTAAAGGGTTTTTTGGCAATTTCCACATATTTTAATGATGTATGTAAAGTTTGATGACGTGGATTGACATTATATGACAAGCCAAATGGTGACATGGCATGAGAATGATGACGTGGCTAGAAATGACTCATCAAAAGAAAATGTGATTAGGATGATGATGTGGCAAAAGATGAGTTCATGACATGCGATGAAGTTCAAGGTGGAGATTTTATGAAGATCAATGTGGAGATGTTATGAAGATCAATGTTGAAGATTTTATTTGGTAGATATTCCTCTCAATACAATCATGTGATGATAAACTATTTTTGGTAAGTGCATCAAGACTATAGGATCTCTTCAAAAATGGTAAGTTTTATTTTAGGTATAATTATCTATCCTTGGTAAGATCCGGGATATTTATTCATATCATTGATAGAGCTCCTTTTTAGAAAGATCTATTTGAAGAGAGAGGAATATTCTATTATTGGCAAGAGTTCAAGATCATGAAGATTATATGAAGCTATTAAAAAACACAAGTTAAACTTGGTATGAAGCTAGTAGAAGACACAAGATTTAGTTTGGTGTGAAGCTATTTGAAGACACAAACTAAATAAGGTAAAGACATGCCAAGGAGATTATCAAGACCATATTTAGCATCATTAATTGAAGAAAGATCCAAGAGCTATCTATGGGCAGAACTATTCATGGAGACTAACCATGTGTGGAGATTGCATGAGATATGATTAGAGATTTGGAGATCCAAGCATTGATGATTGAAGATCATGCTTGAAGATATTGAAGACTAAACTTGGATGAAGATGAGATCAAGTTTAGTAACAATATTTCATGTGCCAAAAGAAGATCATTTGGAAGACCAAACTTGGGCCAAGTTTGGAAAAGAAGATCGGGAGATCTTCGGTGGCTATCTTTGAGTGAGTTGGTCGCAGTGTGACTTTGGTGGGCACGTCCCTCGGGAGAGGAGACCTTACGAGTGACTTGAGGAAGGAAGCAGTGCAGTGCGAGGGAAAGAGCTCGGGTCGAGTTAAGCGCTAAGAGGCGGATCGAAGGAACCAGGAGGTTGAAGGTCGCGGATCGGGTGCATCCGGCCGTAACTCGGTCATGTTCGATGAGGTGGGCCATGTTGCAGCTGGGTGTCGCAACATCTAACTGGAAGGTGTCCAAGTTAGGAAGCTCGCGGAGAATTCTAAAGAGGTAACTTTTGTAGAGCGTCCGAGTGCGTCTATATAAGAGATCCTTCTTGAAGATTTAGGATGAGCCAAACAGTGAGAGACTCTTCGGTGAAAGTTGAGAGTGTGGCCGTCGGGTAATCTTGAGAGTATATTCTTTGTATTGAGAGAGTGAGTGAGTGTTGTATTCTTTGTTCATATACCTCTTTTAGTGGATTGTTTCTCCGGACCTGACCCCCCAGATGTAGGCAAGGTTGTGCCGAACTGGGTTACCAATTTGCTTGTCTCCTTTATCTTGTTTTGATTGTATGTGAGTGTTTGATCTTTGAGTGAGTTTTTGAGTGAACTTAACACATCACATCCCCACCGGAACCATCAATGTGGCATACGATGATATATGTCACATGCCACGTGATTAATTTGAAAAATATATATATTTTTTATTTTTCATATAATTAACGTGCATCACCTGCCATATGATATTTTTAAAAACCTAAAAGATTAATTTTTTATTTGTATAAAACTTTAAAATATTTTATTTCTTTCATAATTTTTAAAATATATGGAAAATTATAAAAAAATTTATAAAATTTATAGAAATTTGAAAAAGCTATACAATTTATTAAAATTTATAAATAATTTCAAAATTATAAACTTTCTGAATTTCATAAACTCTATGGAAAATTTAGATTTTTTCAAAACTTTTTATAATTATAGATCATTTTTGAAATTTTTTATTTATTTTCAACAAATTTTTAAAATTTTAAAGATAGGGGATTTTTAATATTTTTATATATAAAATATCAAACATTTATTTTTTAACAAATGGCATGTAGCAACAGGCGTAACAAGTTACTAATATGAATGCATGTACTTGCACTACGAGTTTCATCTAATGATGCATATCATTTAAAAAAAATTAAAAAAAAAAATCATTTAACAAATATAACTATGAAAAACTAACCAAACACCAATATTATTAAATAAATTTAATAAAACAATATCAAATAATATAATATATGAACAATAAAAATAAAAATAAAAATCACATATATATGGAAAACAATAATAAAAACAACAATATATCTATTTATTTATTTTATTGTTTAAAAACAATAAAAACAAAATAAAAATATGTCAAATCATGTATATATTTATATATGTATGAAAAACAATAAAAAATAATTAAAACAACATTGAAAAACAAAAGGATAATATAATATAATATAATATAATATAATATAATATAATATAATATAATATAATAATAATATTTATTTATTTATTTAAAAACCCTTAAAAAACTAAAAAAAACCTAACACGAATGGTATATATATTACTATTCACAAATATATATAATTATTAAAAAACTCAAAACCTTTATAAAAAATAAAAACCAAACAAATACCAATATATAAGTATATTTATATGAACCCCAACCCTCACACCCTTATCTCTCTTGCTTTCTCACTCACACTCTCTCTTATTTTTAGTTTTTCTTTTTTCTTTTTTATTTTCAGTGAAGGATATTGACTATTGCAGATTAATTTTACATATTATTGAGATTATAATCGAGAAAAAAGAGTTATACATAAATCGACGCCCTAATATATATGTCTATATCATTTAAGAAATACTAAGAAAACTATTAAGAATAGAACTAAATACATATTTTGTACTATAATAAATTAATTATATTACAACTTATTGATAATGTTTTTTTATTATATATATATAATTATATTATTATATAATATATATGATATACTATTCATAGTATAATATAATACTATAAAGTAATATCTACATAAAAAAATAGATATGAATACTGTTAATATAGCATAAACAACTTTACATATGAATATTATCAATATATTACTTAAACCATATGGGTGTTTTATATTATATTATATATTATTATAATAATGTATATATTATACAAATTATTTATAATATAGCATACTATAAGACGGAGAAGGGATACTATGAGACAGAGATGGGGAAGTGTTGAGAGTTTTGTGGGGTGAAACCCACATCATTAATAAAATAAAAAATAAAAAATAAAAAATAAAAAAAATAAGAGACCAATCACAACAAAACAAATGACAGCTAAAAGAAGTTAATTAGATAATGTTAAATAAGGTTAATATTATGTATATACAAGTTACAACCTAGCCAGTTATATGAAAAAAAATATAAAAATATATATTTAAGTTATTAATTTGCTTTTCATGATTTTCTTTAACTTGCGCCAATTATTATTTCACCTCTCATGATTTTTTTTCACTTCCCCCTCTTATAAAAATAATTCCTAGCCCCTCACCTACGTAATATAGAGATCAATACTTCATTAAGCTGAGCTAGAAGCATATAAAATTTTAGTGACATATGGATAAATAATGATATTTTTACTTGTCACCTTCTCAAATTTTAGAACTACATGCTAATTCCAATAATAATTGTCACGTTATCCATATTCCCTCCTATAGAGGTGTAGCATTATTGCAACAAACCTGAGCTTTGCATGGCATTATTGTATCAAGGTTGCAACAAACTCGAGCTTAGCTAGGCTCGAGACTATTTTAAGCTAGTTTAAGGTCGAGCGAAACCTACTTTGAGCTTTATTTGCCAGGAACTCAACTCATTTAGCTACAGTAATTACATTCATTAATTATAGTAAGTAATATAGCTACAATATATACACACACATAGTAATATAACTATAGTGTTGATGTGTTACAATGCTGAGTGTTTGGTAGCCTTAACGAGCTATGTAATTTGAGGTTCAAGCTCAACTTGATTATTTATTTGAGCTCAAAAATCAAACTCAAGCTCAAATAATTTGCTTAATAAAGGAATTTATTTTTAAACCAAGTTTCAATTACTGACAATTACTTGGTTTATTTACAACCAGAGTTATATAATTCTGGATCGAATATATATATATATGATCAAGAACAAGAAAATATGATGGGAATCTGTGGCAAAGAGAGAAGGCCCCAATGATCGGGCATAAGGAGGCAGGATCCTTAGAAGGATCAGTAGAGTAAATCAAGGAAAGACCCCTAACCAATTTACTGACTTTGTGATGAATTAATTAGTAGCAGTAATATTCATTAGAGTAAAACAAACTATTGTATTTCCAGTAATTAGGTTGTTACAGGTTGTTAGAGAAGAAATCTTAGTATCATGGCATAGAAGGTGTTCATGGAATGCCATGTGGGCACTTGGTTACAATTGTAATGCTTTACAATGATCTCCTATATAATAAAAAGAGGTGGAGAGGTACTAGCATCTTTAGCCAGAATTCCCTCATTTCTCTATCACTACAACAAAAAACACTTATTGTGACATTTTTAAAACAACATTTTTGGCAAATGTCACGACAAACCAATAAAATGACTTTTAAGCGATAATTGTGATAAGTGTTGGTATGCTTTTATTTATTCCTACATTTATAATGACATTTCTACTTATAGTCACAAAAGGTTTTTATTTTACGATATTTTTGAAGATTTTAGCAACATTGAAAGAAATGTCAGTACAATATTATTTGTTAAGACGCTTGTTATGACCTATGTAACAAATGTCATAATCCAATCTGACTTTAATTGCATCAATTTATTATGATATATTTGAAAACACCATTTTAAGTTAGGATTTGTATCTATCTATATTCAAAAATATGAATGATAATTTAAAATTGAAAAAAGTGGTATTTAAGGGAAAATAAAAGCATCAATATTTTAATTTTCAAGAGTGCCAAAAATTAGGCGGCAGTTTTTTTTATGAACACAAAAACCTACGCAGCTTATAGATTCATGATCTATATATAAGATAAGAAAAGCCCCCTGATAGTGCAAAAGGCCAAAAATAAAGTTTTTGTCAGGAGATAAAGTAAGTATCTCGATTTTTCTTTATTTCATAATATTTTTTAGCATTGTTTTTTCTTGCAATATTATTTAAATATTTAACTTGTTATTCATTATGGTAAATGATTGATAGATGATTAAGTTTTTAATTAGTTTTTGGTATGAAAACAAGTATGATAAATTAATTAATCTAATTCTAGGGTTTGAGAATATTTTTTAAAAGAAAAAAAAAAAAGAAGAAGATTGAATTTAATTGGGATGAGATCTCCAAAACATCTCTTTTTTGTTGAAAGTAAAATATGTTTTGGTTTTTCTCTTTGCCGACAGTGATGATGAGGTGGTCATGACATGGATGCGAGGCTTCAATCCTTGAAATTTTCATTTAGTTTAATTTATTTAATCCTAATTTTGTTGAAGTTTTACAATTTTTCCCCCTTTTCTTTTATTTTTTATAGGGCTCTTACTATACTTACGAGGGCACACATATAGTTTTGGTGAAGTTTTACAATTTGTCCCTTATATAATTTTTATTTCTTATAGTGTTCTTGTTACAATTATGGCTCACACATAGCTTTGTTGAAGTTTTATATTTCATCCTTTTATTCCAAGTTAAATTATTTAAAGGTTCTTATTATGGTTATGACACACACATACATAAACGCGAGATAAATTATATATTCTCCTTCAATATAAAAAAATAGCTTATTTGTATTCTTTTTATGCAAATTATATATGTCTCGATGGTTTTATTTTTTTATTTGTATTTCAAATTTATATCATTGATTCTAATATATCATATATGTTTACTTTTTAATTTAACTTTTTATTGTTATATTACCTTTATCTTATTAAATGTAAAAAGTTTTGTAGGCGGGAGATGCTACAAGTAGTCCTCGTTCTCAATTAGCCACTCAATTTCATTTTAGTAATAATGATCTGGTACAATTTTTTTAATATCATCTTATTATATTTTTAAATTATTAAAATTATAGATTGTATTATTTATTTTTCTTTTATTTTTCTTTATTAATTTATTTAGATAGACTCTGACGTATTTGTTTATTTTATTTTGCAGATAATAGATCACTATAATAAATTTAAACCCAATTCTACGGATTGAAACCTTAGCTTTATTATAAAAGTTATTTTTTTTAAAGATTTGTAGAGCATTTTGACATTGTTTTAATTATTTTTAAATTTTTAAAATTATAAATTATGTTGTATTATTTATTTTTTTCTTTATTAATTGATTTAGATAGACACTAACGTATTTATATATTTTATTTTGCAGATAAGAAATCATCATAACAAATTTAAAGGCATGCAATTATACGGATTGAAGCCTTAATATTATTATAATGTTTGAAAGTTATTTTTTAAATATTTGTAGATAATGTTGACATTATTTTAATTAGTGTTTTAATGCTACGTTTGATTTTTAAATTTTTGATGAATAGTTTTTATTAATATTTTGTTAAATTATGCAAATTAATTTTTATAGAATTTAAATTATATCTCATATTTTTATTTAATTAAATCATATATAAATATTGTTTAAATTAATATTGTGAAAAAAATTATACAATATCCTTATACCAACATTTATAAATGACACTTTAATTTTAAAAATTAGATAAGATTAATAACTTTTACTAACATTTACAAATATCGACTTAAATTGGTATTCATATATAATTGATATTTTATTAAACCAATGTTTACAAAAAGTCGATATAAGTAATTTAAGAGACCTTTAACAAATGTTATTATATAACCTCTATAACAACAATTATAAATATTGCAATATTTCAAAATTAATGTGATAAAAACTTGTGGCGACATTTATAAATGTTGTAAAAAAAATAAGGAAGTGTTGCTTAAGCCATATACAAATGTTGAAATAAAATCCATATTGAGACTATTTACAAATGTTGGGAAAATATCACAATAAATGTTGGAATATATAGGTACCGAAGTTTCTTGGAAATGTCACAACAAAGTATACCGACTGTGGCAATTGTGACATATAATCTACATTTGTTACAAAAGTCGGTATAGAGTTATTCCGATGATTTTTTGTTATTTTACGACATATGTCAAACGTCACAAAAATCCTATTTTGTTGTAGTGTATCCTTCTTCTCCTTCTCCTTCTTCATCTCCTTCCTCTCTTCACTATTTTTCCTCCTCTGCAACTTAGTATCACCCTTGTTTACCCTTTTTAGTGAAGATCGTGCTACAATTTGGTACTTTCGTTGACCAACTCATGATGGACTACATGGTCACCAGGGCAAGTGCGGTCGACGAGCAGCTATCCTCCATGGCGGATCAACTTGCCCATCACGACTCTGTCTTCGCCAAGCATGACGCTCTCTGTTCCACAGTCCAAAGTCATTCAGACTCCTTCAACCATCTGCGAAAGAGCACCACTGAATCCTTCGAACATTCTCCGCAATGATCTAGCAGCCCAACAAACAGTCATGGCCGAGATGATGGTGAAGCTTTAACAACGCGACAAGGTCATAGCCTCACATCCTTCATCACAACCCCCTTTACTTCCCTTCCCTCCAATTCATCAATCTTCTCAACCAGGGCATCACTCTCCCTTAATGCCACAATTTCTCCATTCCACTATCTCACTTCCTGCACCTCGTTCCCCGAAAAATTGAGGTTCCCTTCTTCTCCGGCAATGATGTGGTCGGATGGTTGTTTCAGATCAATCATTATTTCATGTTTCACCAGATCCCCAACGATCAACGCGTTGCCATTCCAGCGTTCTACATGGTTGGATCCGCCCGTCAATGGTTCTAGTGGCTACATTCCACCGATCAACTTGGCCATTAGGATGATTTGGTTTGCAAACTGGAGTTGCGCTTCAGTCCATCTTCTTATGTGAACCATGAGACCTCTCTCTTTAAGCTGAAGCAAACGACGAGCATGGAGGCTTTCCTCCACGAATTCGAATGCCTTTATACTCATGTTACCAGGTTGCATCCCATAAGCTTATTGAATTGTTTCCTCTCTAGCCTTAAAGAGGAAATTCAGTGAGAACTTTATATGATGAAACCCCAAAACCTCCATGATATTGTTGGTATGGCCAAGCTTGTCGAAGACAAATGTCGTGCACCCCGTGCGCCCGTTGTTCGACCCCAATTTCAGCGCCCGACGGTAACTCTATCACCACCGCTGAGACCTCGACCAGTTTCCTTGTCTGATGGTCAACGAGGATAGCTTGGAATCGCCAAAGGGCGACAACCCACTAGAACACCATGATCCTCAACTACAGGCTATCCCTGATGACAACATCGAGTGCAGAGACTCAATCTATTTCATTCCATGCTCTCATGGGACAGGTAGTTCCCTTAACCCTGAAAATCGCCGAGTCAATCAATGGGAAGAATTGCATCATTCTCATGGACGGTGGATCCACGAACAACTTTATTCATGCGAAGTTAGCTACTCACCTAAACCTAGCGGTCCAACCATCAGATCATTTATGCATCACGGTCAGCAACGGTAAAGCACTATCATGTGGCAAAGAATGCTCCAGAGTTCCGTTGAAGATGGGTGACGCCCTGTTTATTATGGATTTGATCCTATTGCCCATATATGGTGCAGATGTGGTGCTTGGAGTGTAGTGGATGCGTCAAAAAGTTTCAATCCTATTTTACTACAACCAATTGTGGATGGAGTTCAATCATATGAGCCAACGGATCTGTTTAAAGGGGCTCAATCAGATCTAAATTGATGCCAATGACCAGCTTCATTACGGCGATCAGGTACAGATGCCGCCCAATTTTACCAACTCATTGTTGAATCTATTGACAAGGATCCGAATCCAAAGATCTTGCCCAATACGCCCATCATCTTCCTCAACAGTCTTGACTCCATTCTCCAGGAGTTTCACTACCTTTTTTACTGTTCTGAGGGGCCTTCCACCAGTTTGGGAGCACGACCACAGCATCCCATTAATTCCAGGCACCGCTCTAGTCAATGTGTGACCAAACAAGTACCCACTTTTTCAAAAGTTAGAGATAGAAAAGCTTGTTGGCTAGATGCTCTCGGAGGGAATTATATGGCCGAGCAATAGTCCTTTCTCCTCTCCAGTACTTCTCATGAAGAAAAAAGGATGGCACGTGGCGCTTCTGCGTGTACTACAGGGCTCTGAACGCAGTAACCATGAAGGATTGTTTTCCGATTCCCACGATGGAGGAGTTACTAGACAAGCTTGAGGGAGCTAAGATTTTCTCTAAATTGGATCTTCGTGCGGGATATCATCAAGTTCATGTTCACCCGGGTGATGTGAAGAAGACGGCGTTCCGTACTCACGATGGGCATTTCGAGTTCTTAGTTATGCCATTTGGCTTAACGAATGCTCCATCCACATTCCAGTCACTCAAGAAGTTGACATTCAGGAAAGTTCTCCGCAAATTTGTGCTTATTTTCTTTGATGATATCCTCATCTACAACTCCAATTGGCATTCTCACTTACTACACTTGCGCAAGGTGTTCACTTGACTTCATTCTCACCAGCTCTTTGCCAAATTATCCAAATGCAAATTCGGTTGTACCATCATTGATTATCTGGGACATGTTATCTCTGGCGAAGGAGTTGCTGTCGACTTGGATAAGATCCAAGTAATTCGGGATTGGCCCATCCTGACATCAATCAAAGCGCTGTAAAGCTTTCTGGGACTATGTGGTTATTACCAAATATTTGTCACCGGATACTTTCAACTGGTGGCTCTTTTGACTGAATTACTTAGTATCACCCTTGGTTATCCCTTTTAGTGAAGATTGTACCACAGAATCTTTCACATATTCATGATGGAAATATGACCACAGCCAAAGTACCCATAAAAGATTAATCTAGAGTCGGGCATGAGCGGGCATGGACCATTTGATGAAGACACCAACTAGAGATCAAATCATTGAGGAATATCACTGCAAGGGAATTTGTGTTTTGCATGCTTTATTTTCCACCAGAATATTCATGTTCCGTTTAAAGCCGTGCCACTCCCATAAAAACAATAATATTAATCATTTTGCGCATCTTTCCATGGTATCTTTCCATGGTTTGTAACACACAAATAAAATTTCAATAAACTGATTCTTGTTATTTTTATATTTTTCATAGATGATAATTTGCCAGTAGCCAGCCCCAGATAAATTGTTTATTATAAATATATGTTAATAGCTATTAAATTATTATATAACAGTTATTATTTATATAGATATTGTACAAAATTGCTTCATATAATCATTATTTATATTATTTAATATTATACATAAATACATCATAGTTGTTGAATTTGTATCTAACGGCTACTATATCTTTAGTTTAGAAATTTAAAGACATTCCTAGATGATCGGTTATCATTTTTCTTTGCTATATATATATATATATATATATCGACTTACCAACAGTCTTTTGGACGATATGTCAAAAATCAATATATATATATATATATATATATTGATTTAATAACTCTAAATCCTAATAAAACTAAATTTAAAATTTATGAAAAAAACAAATAAAATAGAAAAGGGAGAAAAATTGATAGATAAGATTGATTATATATATAAATATATATATTTATAACTTGCACATAAATATATAATTAAAATTTTAAATACTTGTATATATAAAAATAGCTCTTTCAAATACTCGTACATATATATATATATATATATTAATGGTGAGCACACATCTCATATCAATTAATTGAACAATTATAGATGAAGATTGACTTTAACTCAATGGCATGCAAAGGTGATAAATGATAGATTCGAAAGATTAGACATGTAGAGAGTGACTCTTAATTTATCTCTTTACATTGTCAAATGAGAGTCCCACTTGTTTACTTCTATATGGCACTTGGAAAAACCATATATATATATATATATAATTTTTTGGCGATGTTTGACAAGCGTCACCACATAAGAGGTTATAAAAAAACATAAATATATATAATAGTGCACTAACAAATTTAATATGATTTAATGACCTTTAGAGATTTATTATGTGATAATAGCTAATATACGAGATAATTAAAGTCTATCACATGTGCCCAAAATGATATATTATGGACCATAATCGTATAATAATAATTTTTTTTTTACATTATAATTTTGGAAGGACAAAAAATACAACTCTCCTATAGTAAATCTGAGATGAATAATACTAAAAAAAATTATATATATATATATGTATATAAGTATATAATAAATTTGTACAGTACTATAGAGTACTACACCAAAGTGGATTCGACCTGTGACTTTAATAAGCTATCTAGTGCCTGTCATATATTATCTTTTATAATAAGAAAATAAATCTATCTGTCTAGATATATATATATATATATATATAATAAAAGGTGAAAACTTTTCTTATTTTGTTCAAATGTTCATCCTTGAGATTTGATGATTGAAAAGCAAGTAAAATTCCAATTTTCTGCTGTGATGGTGTTGTCAGGAGTGGTCCAAAGTGTTGTTCTGTAGAGTGATGGAAAACCACCAAATGTTTTTTTTTTTCTATTGAGTTGAGAAAGCTCATGACCGCCACGAAGAATGCATCACTTTTCTGATGGAATACGACAATTGGTTTGCTTCCAAGCTCAAACCACATTCATGGTTTGGGTTCATCTTTCCATTTTTTTTTAATATTGTTTATTATTTACTATTTCCTTGTCAAGTTTGTGTTCTGGTCGGTGTAGTTGAATATGCTGGAGAGTTAAACAACTTTATATCATTCATCGTCTCCCAAAATATAAAATACATTTTTTTTATAAATTCATATTTATGCATCCAAATATACATATATCACAATTGTTGTCAGTGATATGTTTGTAATTGAGTATTTCTTTAGATATATTCATGCAAATGTCTTGATTTTTGATCGAGCAGTGATCATTATGGTAACTTCAGTAAACTTGATTTCATAAACACAACTAATCTCATTTTAAATAGAAAAAAAAAACTCCTTTTTTAATTGACTATTTGTATTGAACCATAATCAGTTTGTCAACACTAGTATAGTCAAGTGATAAAGCACTTCGATAGTGAATGGGCAAGCATAGATTAAAGAAAAATAATTCAGTGAACTCAGTTTCATGGTAATAAAAAATTTGTTTTTATTTATTATATAATATAGGAATAAGTTGGTAATTATATTAAAAGATAGTTACCCTTTGTTTTAATAATCACTAAATTGAGGCAATCCAATGGGTGAGATTGAGTCACGTCTCGATTCCATCATAGCTACCATGGAACCATGTTCGTGGGATCATTTCTCAAATTTAAAACATGTGCCACGGTATAATTAATATTCATTCACTGTTTACTGAAATGCAATATTGTAGAATATTATTTATGATTGTATGACAACAGGATTTATCATCATAAGATTATGATCCATGATATGTCATTTTAGAAGCACGATAGACCCTCATTATCTTACATGTTAACCTACCTTACAGATCCTCATTATCTTATATGTTAACCTACTCTACATAATAAATCATTAAACTATTATAACTGATACATTGCATATCTATTCTTTTGACACTTTTTAAGTGGGTTGCTTGTCACCGTTTATTAAGAAAATAATAATAACCGTTTTTTCGACGCTATATGTTTTTAAATTTGTTCTAAAATTTAGAACATATTAATATTTAATGATATACCAAAACATCACAGATTGGACACTTAAATCTAGAAAATCTAAAATTTACCAAGACCAAAAATGAATAAAAAGTAAATGATAAAAATAATACAACCAGAGCACCGTGGCTTTTCCATTAATTCATTAAATAAAAAATCTTTGCATGGAGCTTATTGTTTACTTCAGATAATTTAATTGATGACATGACGACATTGCGTAGATATAGTTTCTTGTACATTAAAATATTCAAAAGAAACATTAAAATTCAGGTTTGTTTTAGACTTTACAAACTGGGCTATAACACTCTTTTCCATTCCTTTGCTCAGATAAAAATATATATATATATATATATATATCTGAAAACATTATTATGTCATATTTTTTGTCCTTATTGGATGGTAAACTTTGTATATACACATTGGATCAGTGCTGTAAAATCGCTCAAGAAGTACTACTCAACTCGGTATCGGTATTTCCGGCATGGCTTTGCATTAGAGGACTCGTATGCTCTACCACACTGGCCGGGGAAGAAACCATTGACGAAGATGATGACATAGGAATTGAGTGAGACAATGTGGGTTGTCTTTGCGATTGGCTTCGGAAACTATTGGAGTCTAAAGGCGGCCGGGGAGGAGATTGCGGGGGTTGAGGATGTGGTTGACCAGCCTTTGCTAACTTCTTTAGCAGGTTCATAATTGTTGGAAGAATTCTTGAAGAAAATCCAACATTACCCGATGTTAGAATAATAAAAAAAAACACACACACAAAGAAGAAGATAAAATACGCGGACAACAAACTCACGTCCTTTCTATCTTTTATATTGATATTGATAACTGAATTCAAACTTAAGTTACTTAGCTATTAAGAAACTAAACAGATTCAAACTAACAAACTTATCTAAACATAATCCTAACATAATTTTAAATGCAAATGCAATTTACAAAATAAGAAGGGGCATAACTGCATAAATGCAACAATGCCTAAATACAATATATAACTAGCATAGGGTCCTAAATACAATAACAAGATTAATTCCAACATTCACCCCCTTAATCTTGTTATGTCTTTCTCAGGTCCTTCAGGCTATCTTATCTCGTAGCTCGATAAACCTTTGGCATCCAAGGGGATTTGTCAAAACGTCTGCAAGCTGCTCCTCCATTTCGTCATGCTCAACTTCGATATCACTCTTCTGAACATAATCACCAATGAAGTGATTTTTACTGTCGATGTGATTACTCCTTTCTTGATATACTGGATTCTTTGTCAAGACGCTCAAAGCTTGAAAATTCAAATGACAATACCAGGCACACCACAGCCATGCCACATCTCTAAGTTCTCCAAGCAAACACACAGGATGTGCTACCTTAACATTGGGTATATATAATCTATTCATTGACTTCTTCACCCTTGTGAACAACCTTCCACCTTTATCATAGACACATAAGTATCCTCCTTTTATCACCGACTCGCATCCATGCTTATCAAGTTGCCCCAAACTCACAATATTGCTGCACAAACTAGGTATGAAGTAAACATCTGTGAGAAGACAATGCTCACCATTTGGGTACTGAAATATTATAGTGTCTTTTCCTTGGATGTCTACGACTGAACCATCACCGAACTTGACTCTTCCAACCACTGTCTCGTCCAACTTCGAGAACTGGCTTCTGTTCCCAGTCATGTGGTTACTTGCACCCGTGTCAAGATACCACAAGTTGTTCTCATACATCATTTCCTTAGTTCCAAGATCAAGCTTGAAGTTCACCTCGTGCAACATGATCTCCTCTATCGCATGCTTCATGTCTTACAAGGGTTCACATGCTTCTGTCATGAGTAGCACTGGCTTATCATAATCATCTTGTTTCTCTACAAGATGGGTTGTCATGAGTAGCGTAGGCTCATCATCATCATCTTGTTTCTCCATAAGATGGGCTTCCTCATCTTTCTTCTTGGATCTACACTCATAGGCATAATAGCCGAAATAGTTACAATTATAGCATTTGACCTTGGTCTCATCAAACTTCTTCTCTTAATGAGTGCCTTCATTTCTACTATTATTATCACTGTGCTTGCGTCTATGCCCACGGCTACGGCAGTTGCTTCCTCCTCGTCCTCTCGACGAGTTCAATGCACCTTCGCCTTCTTATCTAGCTTTCCATTCTGCCTTTGTCAATAGAATGTGTTATCCTTTCTCGTCCTCGTAACCCCGCAATCGGTCTTCATGGACTTTAAGCGACCCAATAACCTCCTCTACAACCATCATTTGGAGATTGCCAAACTGCTCAATCGTCGATGCGATCTGAATAAACATGGAAGGGATAGCGCGGAGGAGCTTCTTGATGATGTAGGTCTCATCCACCTTGTCGCCCAATGCACTAATTTTGTTGATTATTGTGGTCAACTTTGTGGCAAAGTCATTAACCGTTTCTGCTTCACGCATGCGTAGACCTTCAATCTCACTTCTTAGAGTCTGGATCTTTACCTCCTTGACGCGCTCGGTGCCCATGTGCATTGTCTTCAACATCTCCCATGCCTTCTTGGCCGTCCCCTTCTCAGCCAACATGAGCAGCGTCTCCTCGCTAATGCCTTGGTAGATGGCAGCAAGGGCCATCTGATCCTTCTGTATCTCTATCATCTCATTAGGATCAATAGGCTTAATGGCATCCCATACTTCTTGCACACGCATGTACACCTTCATCTTGAGCACCCATGCCGAGTAATTACTACTGTAACCAACGGATACTGGAAGGTCACCATCCCGTCTCTTGTCAAAACCTTTGACGTCGCGTGGAGGCAGTTGTTTCACTCCTTAATAATGAACCCGGTATGATCTTTGGCATCTACTTCGAACCTTACTCTGGTACCAAATGTTAGAATAATTAGAGAAAAACACACAAAGAAGAAGAGAAATTACTTTTTGACGTGGTCAACAAACTCACGTCCTTTCGATCTTCTATATTGATATTGATAACTGAATTCAAACTTAAGTTACTTAGCTACTGAGAAACCAAACAAATTCAAACTAACAAACTTATCTAAGCATAATCCTAACATAATTTTAAATGCAAATGAAATTTATAAAATAAGAAGGGGCATAACTACATAATGCAACAATGCCTAAATACAATATATAACTAACATAGGGTCCTGAATGCAATAACAAGATTAATTCTAAAACCCGAGACCTATGTTCGGAATGATTTGTATGGAATAAAAAATTAAGTAAATGGTATTTCAATTGAATGGATAAATAAATTAGGTGAATAAGCCATAGTTTTTGGGGGGAAAAAGAAAAGAAGAAAATGGTGACACTTACAAAACTTACAGCTCTATGGTGAAATTCTGCATTGACGTCAAGCTGAACCCAAAGAGCTTTGGTGAGCAAGTTGACACGTCCGTATATGCGTGTAAACCGCAAGTGCACTGGTGTCGAAGTAATAATCCCAGATGAGTGGGTATCGTATCCACAGAGAGCAGGGAATAAAGACACTTGAGTTGTTTCTTAACTAATGTGGAAGATGAATAGTGATAAATGTGACAAAATATGAAATAACGAAAATAAAAACAACAAGATAGAATGCACAAGTAAAGGAGAAGGTAAGGCAATCAATAAAGATGGGGTACCCGGATATTGATCCGCCTAGGACAATCGTTTTAATTGCAAGAACCCTCTATTATACCTCCTGATTGATGCAACAATGAGTCGTGGAAATCCTTAATTAGATGATCCCAAATCTAAGGCCAACCATGCCTAACTCTATACATGTCCCGGAGGAAAGATTGAATAACCTCTCAACCTCGCACTTGCATAGAATTGCAATGAGCTCTAGGGATTCCAAGTGATAAACCCTATTCCTATGTATAGACCTAACCTTTTGGTCCAGGTGAAAGATCCCTAGCCACAATTAAGCCCTAGATGCTAAAATCAATTCAACGCTTCACTCCGTTGCACTCGTAACTAAGCTCCAGCGGAAGGTCATCCTTTAGCCCATTCACTCTACTATGGTCACAAAGAACTCTTGGAACGTGGAGGTAAGATAGATCACACCAGAGGGGAAAGAAGATGCTCCGCTACCTCTTGACTCACCCTCTCAACCCTCTCCAATCTAGCTTTGTCTAACTCTCATGGTGTGTCACTCACTCACAAGAGTTGCCAAGAAGAACTCTCAACCCTAGGGTCACTCTAGGGGAACATTCATATAATCAAGTCTTCAAGATTGGAACTCACAATAAACATCAATTAAGTGAAAGCATAATAAAGAGGTTCAATGAAACGAATACATCCTAGGGTTCACAAATACCCAAGTACCCACTAGGGGTTTAGCTCTCCATGGAGCTAGATACAATCAATGAAATCGAATGTAAAAACAAAGCATCCATAGAAAAACAACCTCGTTAGTCATGGCGATGGTCTTGTGGAGAGTCCTCTACTCGTCGCAAGGGTCCTTTTGTCCAGCCTAGGATACACCTCACCGGATCGGTGCCGACGAAAGCTCTCCCACTAACCTTCTTCCAAACGGCGCGTGATGTCGGAGCCGTAGAACCTCTAAAAATCCCTAGCCAATATCTCTCAAAACCCTAGCCGCCGCTCTCTCTCAAGTTGGGGAAAAGATGGAGAAAATAATGCTAAAATCGGGGCTGAAATCGGCTTTTAAAGGGCTGAAATCGGGATTCCACATGCCCGTGTGGGCGCCCCTGTGGATTTTTCACACGAGCGTGTGGAATTTCCACACGCCCGTGTAGATTCTTTGTTTTCCTGTTTTCTTGGCCGGTTGTAAACAATGCTGATGCAGTATTTTTGCTACAATGTTTTCTACAGTACCCTGCTACAGTACCGGCCTGAAATACTCCTGAATCCATACTTTCATCGAGGTAACGCAAACGGGCACACATTTAAGTCGTGGATCGCCTTGCTTCTTTAATAACAGACATGTTGGTAGAGATTTTGTTCTATATGCACAAGTCGGAATGCTTGAATGTAACTGCCCTTGTGCCCCTCCAAATAGTTGTGCTAACTCGAGTACGAGGAGGTTGGCACACATTTCTGCATCTGGAACCCAACCTATGTTTTCGCGTTTGAACCTTAGCAAGATTTCCTCCAAATTAGTGCATTACGACCCACATTGGCTTCTTTCTCTCATATTCGGCCTCACAACCCTACCTGCATGAAAGTAACATAAATACACCCATATTAGTGTTAAAACCCGAGAAAAGTAATGCTCAACACAAGGAAAGAACGCTTTGCATTCTTATCGCACAAGAACTTATCACAAGTAAAGAGCGAAGAGCACAATTAGATACAAAGGATTCCTGAGTATCGACAAAGAACAACATAATTTGGAATTCATGTTAGATATGTGGTTGATGAACCGTGAAAACTTCTCAAATTTTCAGCAGAAATTTTTAGGCAACGGTGTTGAAAGAATGATTCAAAATATTAATGTCTGAATTTCCAGAGCATGCATTTCATGCATTTATGTTAATATCTTATAATTTTTCCGTTTGTTAGCAATTATATTAATGGCCAGTTATGTTTAGCATGTTTGTCAAGTCGTGTGTTTATTGTTCAGCATCTTTTGTTACACTTTTACTAGTATTTAAAGCCTTGTACTCAATGTTTTCAGATGTAGTGAAATTTCAAATAATCCATTAACTTGTCTCAGTTTTTTCTCTTTTTTTTCTAACATTTGTGGTATCAGAGATAACGCCGTAAGACAAATCCAAAATTGAGAGGAAGCCATGGCAGGTAGTGGAACTAATCCAACAGCACAACCCTTAATTCCAATTTTCATAGGTGGAAAATACCAACTTTGGAGTCTCAAAATGAAGATGTTGTTCAAGTCTCAAGAACTATGGGACTTGGTAGAGAACGGGTATGAAGAGTCGAATCCGGCACTGGCAGAACTCGATCAGCGATTGCGGGAAAATTGCAAAAAGGATGCAAAGGCTTTACTGCTCATTTAGTGAGTATTGGAAGATGATATATTTCGTCGAATTTCAGCAGTTTCCACCTCCAAACAAGCATGGGGGATATTGAAGCAAGAATATTTAGGCGACAAGAAGGTAATTTTTATAAAATTACAAACTTTTCATCGTGATTTTAGACTCTAGCTATGAAAGACAAAGAATCTGTCCGTGAATTCTTGTCTAGGGTGTCTGGGACTGTTAATCAAATGAAGTCTTATGGTGAATTGTGACTAATGAAATTGCTGTAAGGTATTAAGAAGTTTAACCTCAAAATTTGATCATGTTGTGTCTGTAATTGAAGAAAGTAAGGACTTGTTTACTTATACTTTTGGGCTTAATTTTTTGGAAGGTCACCCACCTTTCATCTTTTTGCAAATTGGTGACCCAGCTTTAATTTGAAGTTTTTTGGTCACTCAGTTTTGATTTTATCACACCGGCAGGTCACCCGGTCTTTTTTCGCCCCCCTTTGCTTACGTGGCTGCCGGAGAGAGTGAGTCAGGCTGCTCCTGACACGCTGGATGGCTTAGCTGGACACGCCACGTCAAGTGAAGCTCGCCAGTTGAAGTAGCGCACGCCACGTCACGCGAAGGGGCACCATGTCAGCTCCTTCTTCTCCAAGAGGTCAGTTTCTTCTTCTCCAAGCATTGACAATGGGAAGACGAGAGTGAAGAAGTCAGCTTCTTCTTGTCCAAGGATTGACATTGGGAAGACGACAGTGAACAAGTGAAGGCTAGATCGAGCTGTTAACTAGGAGTGAATCTTCGAACGTGTGTGTGTGTGTGTGTGTGTTTTTTTTATGCCCTAGCTGTGAAGTTTAGATTCCCGTGTGTTTCAATGTAAATAATTGGAAAGAACAAAGATTGGATTCTGTTTAATCCTTGTTAAAACCCAAGCTGAGAAGTTTAGTTTTTGTGTAATCCTCTGTAAAACCCTAGCTGTGTAATAGTGATTAGTTCTTCATCTAGATGAGCAAGATTCAATTGAAGTTACAACTGTCTACCTATTTGTTAATTGCTTTGTCTATCTATCTGTAAACTTATGATTTATTGAACTTTTATGTTATTAGAAATTAAATTGTGGGAAATTATGGAGTACTTGCTAGAAAAAACACACAGAAGAGGTCCTGTTGGTTGCAAGTGCAAAGGCTACTGTATGATTTACAGCTAGTGAAACCAACAATGAATTAGAAGATTAATGACCATTCTCCAAATTAGTGACAGTGTTATCATATTTCCTGCAAACAATCAATTAGAAGATGAATTGTTTTACAATTGAAACTGATCTGCATTACTAAATTAAAACCACAAATCTGAGCATAACGCTATTATATTAACTGGAAAAAAGAAGCAACCAAGAGAATTCCAAGAGGTCAAAACATGTACATTCATTGAAACTAAAATAGGGAAACAAAAATAGTTACCAACAATGCCATTTTTCTGTGTTCTTGTACACAAACAGATAGTTTGCTGACATTGAACAAAATTAATGAGACAAACCATGACACCTATGGTAAGATGTGTATCTAAGGAATCCATGCCCTTTTTCTCTTTGCAGGCTCTTTTTCCTTATGCCTTTGTTTAGCTTGTTTTTCTTGCAGTTGGGGCTTCAAAGTATTGTGTTTTGCAGCAACAGTAAAATTTAGTTTGGCATGTTGCTGTGCCTTTAAAGTTGAGCAACCTTTGCCCCCTACCACTGGCAATTTTTGCTTAAACAATGTACCATCAAGTTCAGGTTGTGTCTTAATGGGGTGGGTCTCCACAACTGGATTAATGACCTAGGACAAAGATAAATGTATTTAGTAAACATGTACCATTATGAAGTTTTTTAGTTGATACTAACCTGTGAGCTAGGTCTGTCAATTGTTAATGCTGATGTATGACTGGTGCCTAAGTCATATTGGGTGCTTATGCCTAGAGATGAAACCTTTAAGCAAACATGACACCAAAATACAGACATACCTTTCTTGCTAACCCTAGCACTTGTGAAGCCCGTTTGTGATTCATCCACCTCCCTCCTCCTGAGCATAGTATTTCTGCCTCTTCTACTGTTAATTGGTTCTGGAGGGATCATGGATCCCAAATGACTCTTGGGCCAACAATCTTTATCATGTGTGGGATTCAAGGTGTGCCTATATGTCTCTAGGTAAGTGCTTAGTTTGTTACAGTCATGTAGGTAATTTTCAGGCCTATCATTGTTATAATAAATGACTGAGATGGCATGACTGCATGGAACCCCAGTCAGCTGCCATCTCCTACATGAACACATGGCCTTATCTTTATCCACAACAAATTGTCCATCAGGTCCCAACACCTGATACTGATCCCCTCTTGACCATAATGTGCTATAAACGAAGCTAGACTGCTTGATCTTCTCCAATTTCTTAACTATCTTAGGGCAGTGCATGGATGTTATTTTTTTCACTGAATCCCTTCTTTTCTGTATCCTGACCATGAGCTGGGTTCTTAGCATTTCATTCATAGTTATAATTCCCTTTGTCCTAGCCTCCAAAATGTTGCTATTGAAACTTTCACACATATTATTCAAAAGTATGGAGCATTTGTAATGTTCTTGGAAATGGGACCTACTCCAATGCTTAGCAGGGATCTTCTTCATATAATCAAATGCACCTAAGGACATATTTTTTAGAGTGTTCATGGACCTTTCAAATGCAGGTATGGAGGTTGCTGTTGCACATGCCCATACTTGGTCCTTTAGAGCTTTGCCCTTAAAGTTTGCCCTAAAATTTGTGTGTGTATGCCTAACACAGAATCTATGTTCACAATTGGGAAACAATTCTTCTATGGCTGGTAGTAAACCCTAAGTTGGAGAATTTTATGGCACACCATCATCTCACACACAAATAATTAAGCAAACAATGTAATCAAAACAGGGAAAAAAATAAATTTCATTAGTTTACAATAGAAAGAATCAAGTCTTAAAGATAATTAACAGGACAACAAGTTCGAAGATAAGCAACAGGACAATCAATTAAGCAAACAATGTAATCAAGACAGGGTAAATAAATAAATTTCATTAGTTTACAATAGAAAGAATCAAGTCCTGAAGATAATTAATAGGACAACAAGTTTGAAGATAAGTAACAGGACAATCAATTAAACATAAGACATGCTCACACAGAATGGAAGAATAATTAAAACAATGTTGAAGTTAACTAACAGGACAAGAATAAAACTAATTGTTGCATCTAATGGGAAATAATTCACCTATCATGAAAATTGAGTGACCAGATTGTGTTTCAAACTGAGGTTGGGTGGTGACCAATGTGGAAAAAAACAAACTTGGTGACTAATTTGAAAAAAAAAAAACTTAGGTGACCTAGCATCATCCCAAATTGTTTTAAACTAATTCGGTGACAAGTTTGAAAAAGTAATGATATATCATCCATTTCAGCAAACTCTTCATTCCATTCATTGTGAATTAACCCAACCGATTAAGTAAATCATTTCATAATAGATGACCAAAATTGTTTAACATTGATATTGGGTGACCAACTTCAATACAAGTACAACTTAAGTAAATCATCTCATAATCTTGACTAACTCGGTTTACAAAAAATTCACAATGTCACATGGCAATGTAAATGAATTCATCATTACATACAATCTGAGACTTAAAAATTCTTCATACCTTACGCCTATCACTCATGAAGGCCCATCGATCTGCTGTCATGTATCCGAAGATCCTCCGCCAAATCTCTGTAAAAAACCATCTCCAATAATCTTTATTCTCCCTCCCGACGAGTTGCCCATGCAATGGGATAGGTGCAGTCATTTGCATCTATTCCCACTGCTGTCAATAGTTGGCCCCCATATTTCCCCTTCAAAAAACATCCATCAACTGAAACTACCCTCCTGCATCCTGCAAGAAAGCCCTCCCTGAGTGGTGATAGGCAAATGTACATTGCCTGGAATTGTCCTGCATCACACTTGAACTGAATAGTTGATCCAGGGTGGGTCTCCAACAGTTCCAATCTGTAATCATAAAGACTTGATATCTGTGTGTGCTCATCACCATCTATGAGCCTTATCACACACAGAAATGATAAGTAAGCATCAAGTAATATAATGCAAAATGGAAATTAATTGTAAGATATGAAAAACAGACAATGACAAGCAACTTAACAATCAATTAACTTAGGTGACTGAACTTACTTGATAGCAAAGCATTTTGCCCTATATGCTTTATTTCTGCTTATCTCCACTTGCTGATTGGTTTTCACAGCCTGAACTATCCCAGAAATCTTCCATGTTGGGTCTGCCCTAAACTGTTCTAGATATATTCTTGCAATCCATTCGGCATTTACATGTCTGTTGTTGTGCTCTCGTGAACACTCATGAGTTAGATGGCCAGACTTAATTTGTACTGTATTACTATCCTTGACCATAGGAGATGCACACAAATAAAAAGGACATTTTTTTTTACAGAATGCCTTGCACCTCTTCTGGGAGTTGGGTCTGAAGTTCATAACATATCGATTTCTAATTCCGTAATTTCGTACTGCTTCTTTAAATTGTTTGAATGACCTGAACTTCATTCCTATTTTAAATTGAGGGTTCTTCATGTCACATTCCTCATTAAATTCTGAGTATCTAGGCCTCTTACCCTTAATTCCTTCTTCATCTGTGGATGAACATGAGTATAATTCCTCGGATCCCGGTTGCTCTGAATCAGATTCACCTTGTTCAGTCCTATTTTTTGGAGGTTCACCAGCCACAACAATCACTGCCCTTGCATTCTCTGTACTGTCCATGTTGTCACCATCAGAATCCTCAGTAAAACTGTAATCTGAATCATGGAAATTACCTTCTTCTTCTTCATTGTTTTTCTTTCTCCTACCAAGGGCAAATACTTCATTGTCAAAATCACTATCTTCCTCATTTATATCATCATCAGCAACAGCTTCATCATCATTATCAGCATCATCAGTGTCATCATCATCATTATCATTATCATCATGCAGCTCATAATGATCCACTTTTGTGTCAGAAACAGGCATTTTACCACTATGAAATCTAGGTCCTTCAATAGACCTACAATTGGCAATCCTAACCGAGACATAGATCTCCCTGGACGTGCCTACATTCTTTGCCATGTCTAGTACATCTAGGTCATTTTTTATGTCACGCAGCCCCTGACACCCACTTCTTAAGTCAAGCCACCATAAACTACAACCAGTAATATCTATATGGAACTGCCTAGCCATGTTCAGTAGCTCAATCTTAGAGATCTGGTCAGCACAACAAAAATCTATAAACCCAGCAAATCCTACTTCACACCCTTGCTCATAATGAAATTTTATGGTGAACAAGTCAGCAGTGGGCACTGAAAAGAAAGTTAGACTAAGGTTATTTATTTCTCTCACAATTTCACAACATATCAATTGATTTACATGCAATTAAACCATGGGAAGAACACCAGTTAAAGCAATTTCAAAGTCCATTACCATGATCACAGGCTTATAGCAGTGTAAAAAAATTAATTAGAATGCATCACTTACTTATCAGGAAAGTCAATTGCCATTACGAAAACACCATAAAAAAAAATAAAGTAATCAAGGTTAGCAGAACAAATATTTACCATTTTCAGAACCATCACAACTGAACTACAACAATAAATAAGAAACACACCAAGACAGATTAGTCATCAAAATATTAATCATGCTTATGCTAACATCCAAGAAAAGTAATGCAACAATAGAAAACAACCCCACCAGGACATATTAAAAGACCAAATCACAACAGCAAAAATGAGAAAGTTAAACAATAATTAAGCATGCCTTTTGCTTATCTTCACAAAAATTAATAACACACCTATTGGTAAGATCCGTATTTAATTGCCACTCATAGCAGAATCAGAAACACCACAGAAATATTAATGTGCAATTGTTAAAAACAAAGCAAAAAAAAAGGCATGCCAGATATGTGCTTAATTATAAGATGTGTACTTAATTATAAGTTATAGCAGAACAAATGGACATGAATACACAACCTAGCAGACCAATTACTAATAAGCTTCAGAAAAAAAATCAGAAACAACACAAACCTGGAAATGTACTTTTCAAAGAAAATTAACAAAAAATGGCATGCCAATCTCATTAGGAAACTTGTTCAGCAACCCAGGCCAACCCCTACACCACTTTTTCATGAAGAAATCCCAGCAAAGGTTAACAAATTAGAAAACTAAAAATAAAAATACAAACAAGGAATCAAACAAAAACCCATAAATCATACAAACTAGATTAATAAATTCAAAGCAACAAAGTAACAAACACAACAACACGAGAGCAATAAACTAACCAGTACTATACTTCCCTGTCTGGGACCACAATAAAAGGGCACAATATCCTTCTTGGCATATGTAGATAGGAAAATATTATCTCTATATAAATAAATTATGCCATGATACCTAACAAACACCATTAAAACCTACAATTATAAAGGCTGACAAACATAAATCTTTCTTGGCATATGTTCAAATATATTATGCCATGTACCCACAAGACACCCTACAATTAAAACCATACAAATAAATTGTGCCATGTACCCACAGGACGCCAGACAATTATCTCTTTAACCTAATAATCCTCATCAAAACAACATTCACTATGAATGTCCTCATTGACAAAATCTACCCAATAATATCAAATCCAACCATGTTTATATGCCCATAAACTAATGTTGTGCAAATCTAGGATGTCTACGTTATAATTTAACAAAAAACCCAAAGTCAATTTGTTAGGGTTTCACGTAAGGACTTACAGTACTCTGGTGCATCAACACCTGTTGGTCTTCTTTCCCAGTTCACCGCCATTGCTGTGAAGCAAACTTCACTCGATCACACCTTGCTATGGTTGCAATGTTACACCGCCGCTGCTCAATGTTGGGACAATCTTCAGATGGAGTTTAGCAAGCCCTAAACTATGGAGAAGAAGCTGCCTATTTGGTCAAGTCTTGTCCACAGTCCATCTCTCGGGAAAGAAGGAGCTGACGTCGTGCCCCTTTGCGTGACGTGGCATGCACTGCTTCAACTGGCGAGCTTCACTTGACGTGGCGTGTCCAGCTAAGCCATCCAGCGTGTCAGGAGCAGCCTGACTCACTCTCTCCGGCAACCACGTAAGCAAAGGGGGGTGGAAAAAGACCGGGTGACCTGCCGGTGTGATAAAATCGAAACTGAGTGACCAAAAAACTTCAAATTAAAGCTGGGTGACCAATTTGCAAAAAGATGAAAGGTGGGTGACCTTTCAAAAAATTAACCCTATACTTTTGATGAAATGATGAGTTCCTTGTTAGCCCATGAAGCAAGACTTGGCAGGACCCCTGAAAAATTTAAGGAAAAAGCTTTTTAAGTGAATGGGGAGACTTTCAAGGGAAGGACAGAATACTCGGGAGGCCGTGGCAAAGGTAGAGGTGGTTTTCGTGGACGAGGTCGTAATGGCAACAGAGGTAGAGGCCAATTTGGTGAACCAATTAAGTATGTACAAGAGCTTCATTCAATGCAGATATTGCAGTAAATTTGGGCACAGAGAAGGTGATTGCTAAACCAAAGAGAGAAAAGAACAGAAGCAAGCAAATTTTACAGAGAAGTTGGAAGAAGAAAGTAAACTATTCATGGCTCAATCATTGCTTCAATATGATGTCAACAGCAAAAATGTATGGTTTTAGATAGTGGATTCTCCAACCACACGTCCGGAAGCAAGTTATTGTTTAAAGAGCTTGATGAGTTACAAAAAGTGAGGTTCGACTCGGGGATAACAAGCAAATGAAAGTTGAAGGAAACAGTACAATTGCCATCAAGTAGTGAATAAGGAATGGGACTCCTCTCAAATTGAGGGGCAATATCATTACTTGTGAACTGATCCTTCTCTCCTCCCTCACACCCCTCTCACTCTCATGCCTGCACATCCAAACAAGGGATTAAAGCCCATCAAAGCTTCATTCCCGCTCCAAGCCTACACATCATACGCCACCATATTCTCTTTATTTTTGTAATTAATTAAAATTTGTGAACAAATTTCAAACCACTCTTTTATCAATTCTAGTGCTAATTATATCCATAACTTTTCAATGCCTTTTTATGGGTATCTTCATGATGATTTGTTGATGAAAAGAAGAATATTTTACAACCTAATCAATTGAAATGAATATATATATATATATATATGAGGACCCATCATCTATGGACGTCCCTAGATTTCAAATTTAGGGATGTTCATAGTAGCCATCGGATGATAATTTGACGACTCTTATCATTATGAACAGTAGAAACATTGTTCTACAGTAATCATGAACAGTAAAAAAAGATATACAATGTTTATATAAACAATCAACCATCGGATGATGATCCAACGGCTTAGAATTAAAATTTCCATAGATTTCAAATTTAGGAACTTACCTAGATGATCTTTTTCATATATATATATATTAAATAAAAATTGGAAATTTTAAATATATAAGGGTTTATGGTGGTCATTTAGTTAATTAACATTGTCGATGCTCAACAGTACTGTATATGTGTATAAATTTTATTTTGATTTGTATCACTTATGTAATAGTCAAATTGATGCGGGCGTATTGAGGAGCTAGCCTGTGCCTTTCTGGAAAAATGAAACAGGTCCTAACAAGGGTATTTTGGTAATTTTTTGAGCAATAGTTTTTTTGGTGTTTTGAGGGCCCCACTTGATGGAAAACGGGTCAATGGTGTTTTGAGGGCCCCAGTTTATGCCCGAATCCCATCATCTTGGCCTTGAAAATAAAGATTTTACCGTTTTAGGAAAGATTTGATTTGATTATATCTTTGGTTATAAATCTCTGATTTATATGCCGTTTTGGGCATTAGCTTTATTTTGTTAAGTATTTTATTTTTCTGTTGTAAATTGTAAACTTGTCATTTTTGGAAAATTTTCCATTTGTCTCCATTTTAGGGTTATTTTACTGATTTTCTTTGGTCTATTTGTTGTAAGCCCTTGGGCTAAGTTGAGTAGTTGATTTTGATGAAATAAAAGTGTTTTTTTTTTGTTATTTTTTCTCTAAATCCCTGGATATTCTTTGACTAAATAGATTTAGATTTGTTACTTTTTTGTTGACTTGGATATTCTTAGACTGAACAAGTCTTCAACCCTATCTCCATTGCGTCACACATGGTATTGTAGTAATGTATTTCATATTTTAAAAATTATTTAATAGTGATATGGATATATTTTAATGATGCGGAAGATGATGATAAATGTCACATCATGCCACGTGATTAATTTGAAAAGTAATTTTTTAATTTTTCATATAATTAACATGCATCGCCTGCTATGTAATAATTTTAAAAACCTAAAAAAAAAATTTATTTGTGAAAAAAATTAAAATATTATATCTCTTTCATATTTTTTTTATATATTTAGAAAAATTTTAAGTAAAAAATTTATAAAAATTATAAAAAATTGAAAAATCTATACAATTTATTAAAATTAATAAATAATTTTAAAAATTATAAACTTTCTAAGTTTCATAAACTTTATGTAAATTTTAGAATTTTCCAAAACTTTTTATAATTTTAGATCATTTTTGAAAATTTTAATTTATTTTCTACGAATTTTGAAAATTTTAAAAAATACAAGATCTTTAATATTTTTATAATTAAAATATCAAACATTTATCTTTTAACAAATGGCGTGTGGCAACTGGCGGAACAAGTTACTAGCATGAATGTCCCTGCTTACACCATGGTTTCATCTAATAATGCATATCATTTTAAAAAATTAAAAAAATAAAATAAAATAAAATTACTTAACAAAATAAAGGAATATGAAAAACTAACCAAATATAAATTTAATCGATGAATTTAATAAAACAATAACAAATAATATTGGTAGAGTTTAGATTGGTTAATAGATCATATTGGGTCTATACCATAAAACCAAAATATTTCTCTATATATACCCTTATACTTTTTTCTTAATTGATATACAAACTATTTTTCCTATTCTCACATGGTAGTAGAGCACTAGGTTAAACTCTAGCTGCCACCGCTGCTACTCCAAACCTTAGCCTTCAACTTACTGCCGCCACCTCTACCACTAAATACAGCTCATATCTCACCATTCCCGTTGTTCTACGGGCACCTGGTGATGTTCCTCAGCCCTTATCAGTGATGCCCTTATCTCTTTGCTGAAGGATTTGTCTCTTCGTCATCATGTCTTCGTCTCGTGGGCGTGGTTAAGACCCTTCTTGTGATGATCGAGGAGCCGGCCGTGGTGATTGTCGGGGTAGGTTTGTGTGTAGTTTTTGTCAAAGGACAGCCCACACTGAGGAACATTGTTGGGATAAGCATGGTCACCAAGTAGTGGCTAATGCTAGTACAGAGGTGGTCAATCCGTCATAAACTTCTGGTGCTAAACAGTTACTCACTATTTCTCAGGTTGACTATGTGGTACCTTGTCATGATTTTTGACCTCATGCCTTTTTCAATTCTTGTGCTTGCATTACGGGCAAAATGGTCATTTTGCACTAGTGGCATCGTTGCATGATTGTACAGTAGTTTGTGTGTGAAAACCAACTGAAAATCAAGGGCAAAACAGTTTTTTGGACTCTTTTCTTTCTATTTTTCTAGTATTAAGGGCATTATGGTAATTTTCCTTATTTAAAAAAAATTGAAAAATTTGAAAATGAAAGGATAAGAAGCAACGTGGCTTGCTTCTTTCCCTCATCCTTTCTTTCTTCTTTATTTTCATTTCTTTTCCTTTAGTCGGCCGAGCACCCAAGTTTGAAAAACAATTCGCCGTTGAGTTTTTCCAATGAATCAACGCTCCTATTCTCTTCCTCTCATTCTCCTGAGCTTGGTAAGGTTTTGATCCAAGGTTTTTTAATTTTTTAATTTTTTCGTATTTAATAATTTTTAAAAATCTTTGAAACCCTAGAAATAAACTTTGGGTTGAGTTGTTTTTATGCTCAAATCGAAATCGGTGTCATTGTTATTCATTTGTGTGAATGTTTGTAAAGAAATTTTGTGAATTGGTGTTGTAAATTGGCAAGAAACCATTGAACAAGTTCCGGTTCACTGTAGCAAATTCGTTGTTACTGTAGCACAAAAACTTTACGCTTTTCTTGTATTTCTTTGGTCCAAATCGAAGCTCTTCTTACTTGGAATCCATTGGAACTAGTTTTACTTCAATTTGAGGTCGTTTGGGGTCCAAAACGACGTTGTTTTCCCCTAAAACCCTAGAGTTACATGTTCGACATATAACAATGCATTCGCATGCATTTTGTTTCCATTCTTGTGCTCATTGGTTCTTTAATTCCCTGCTTGATTCTAGGTGGCCAAGAATCCTCCAAAGGGAACGAAATCGCCGATCCATGAGCACGTCTCGGGACGAGATGTCTAGTTTTGTGAGTGGTTCAATTCGTAATTGCATAGATTTAATATGAGTTTTATAATATTTCTTTATGTGTTTCATAACATAAATTTGATGAGAAATCAAATTTCATTTTATATATATATATGGATATTTTGAGAATGGAGTTACTTGCCAAAGATGATTCTAGTATACTTATACATATATATCTTGAAAGAAGCATGTTTACATGTATACATGGAATATGATTTGATGTATATATATTTATTTGGACATTTGGATATTGGATTCCTTGAGTTAGAATCGGAAAGAATTACATTGTGACATTTGGATTTTGATGGTAACAACAGACTTTAGTCCGACACTACAGTGTGGGGTTCCACGGTTTGGCCTAATGGGAGGCGGCGTGGTCAACCCTGAGTTTTCCTTGGTCAAGAGATGCACAGAGCTATTTACAGAGTATCCTTTATGTGAGAAACCCGGGGTCACCACACGGGAATCTCAGTGGCCAACACCAAGAAAGGCAGCATTGTGAATTTTAAAAGTCTAAAACACCTTGGTGGTCCTGTAGCTAGTCGCGGCCACGATTAGCTTGGGAATTGTTTGAGGCCAGCCTGTATTTTGAGCGGTGCTCAATGTGTTGGAAACTTTGACTTACCTGTACTATTTCTAAATCATTGTGTTAACTGTTAATTCGTTGAATACTTTGAGCTACCTTTTATGTTATTATTGTTGTGGTAACTACTATTAGAAATGCTTTATTACTTTGAAATATCTATGCTATCACCACTCACTGAGTAACATCTGTTACTCACCACTCTCTTTTCTTCTTTCTCAAACTGTGACGTTAGACTGGGTTGTGCTGGGTAAGCAATAGACTAACCTATATTTTCTCTTTGTCTAAGTTAGTTTGCAGTGTGCATGCAAAATTTATGGATCCACTAGACTTGATCTTATGTGTATTGTTCCTGTATGTTATATTTATACTTTATGGTTATGATTGGAACCCTGGCTGGTTTTGTTACTGTTATTGGCTTCTTCTCTAGTAAGTTGTGCTAGCAGGTTTGCTTTGAGCCTTACGGCGACTAGGAGGTGGGGCGCTATAAGGTCCACTCCTTGTTGTCGTGGTGATTGCCACGTGCCTAGCTAGGGTCGGGGCGTGACATACTATGCCCGGTTCCAACAGCTACAGGGCACAGTTTCTCATACCATTGTCTATTTTCATATTTTCTCAGCTAATGCCTTTTTTGCTTCCAGGAACAGTTCCTAGATTATTGACGAGCGCATACTAATGCTTATCTTCAAATCCATCCATTAGGATCCTCGTGTCCTTAGTGAAACCGCCCGCATTAGCCACATTCTCCGCGTCGTTGCCAAGCGCATCCTTTGGTACGAGCTCAGCTTTTCCCATGTTTTAGGCACCCTCAACGCCTATCTCATCGATAACTTGCTCACCCTTCCAAACTCTTCTTCTTCTGCTACAGATCCCAATCCAGCCGTGATGAGTGTATAACATTCATGTATTTTAAATCATTTCGTACACTCATTTAACTTGTATTAGAATCATATTGGGGGATTCGATGCTAAATCTATTGTGTTTCACATTTTCAGGCTTAGGGTAGCACTTATAGATGAGAGAACCAAAACAAGCATTCTGAATCTTGAACGATGAAGCTGGAGCTCTTTCAACATCGTGTGGCTTACGGGCCGTTTACAGCCTAACTTACGCCCGTAAGCACTTTCCGAAGAACCTTGCATCCTTATGCCCGTAAGGAGTTCAAGGCCAAACCAGCCATAAGGATGCTGATAAGGATCATCTAGAAGAGTTTATGACTAGAGATTATTCCCATAAGGACAGTCGTAAGAAGCAATATAGTGAAGCTTACTATCTAGCGCTTACGGCCGTAAGCTGAATCGTAACACAAACAGAAGACCTAATGGATGGGACTTACAGCCGTAAAAGATGCCGTAATTCTCGTGATAGGGATGCAAGTATACATGCCGATCGCGTAATAAAGTGTGTGTAAGTGAAGAGTGTCAGTCCACAGTGAAGAAGGTGAATACTAGTAATGACTCCAGACCCAAAAAATAGCCTTAACAATTGAGTGATGTGTGTGTGTGAACAAAAGCAAATGAACATAAGAAAGTACGGGAGGTAATAGGAGAGAAATCAAGAAAAAAAGTGATGTCTGGGCATAGCCTTCCTCTAGAGTTATGAGGCACATGATAATAGTTGTCTGTACACGCAATCATATTTGAACCGAAAGATTTTCAGAAATATACAAAACCTTGATTTCTAAGGTAAAGTGTAACTGAATAGGTACAGAGTTAATACAGACATCCACACAATCGTATTAACACTCTATGAAATCTTATTTTGGACTAATGATAATATCTAAAGTAGAAAATCTTTCCCTAAGAGCAGAAATGTTATTTCTCCTAAAATGCGCTCCACATGAATGCAAAAAAGCACAGAAATTATCATCATTCCTTTTTGAAGGATTGTGGAAGATAAAGTCTCCTTAATATCCTAATAAAAGGTGCACCTACTATCCTCTCGAATTGCAATAAGTCTATGCTAGGTGGGAATTTCTTCTTGTCACGTAGTAATACCAAATATGTTTGCTAGGAGCCTCATTAGTAATCAAGCATTCATGCATACAATTAGACTCAAATAGATATAATTACAAATAAGAATCAATTAAGCATCAAAGATCCAACAACCAAAGTCAAGAAAATAAACCCTAGAATTCAACTATGTCTAAACATCTACAAATTAGCTCTCCATTAATGGAGGGAAAGCATTCAAGATACGAATAACGGAGGAAAACATGAAAGCCATGAGAATCCCCTTTTTAATCCCAGGATGAAGAATTTCTGGAGAAGCTTCCACACACGTCGCCAAGATAATATTGATGGCTACGATCTTTAATTTTCTTGAATATAAATACGAATCTCTTTCCAAATCGCTTCTTAAGTACTGGAGATTCATCTCTTTTCTTCCTCAACCTTGCCTCCAAGAATCACCCCTAAATAATAGAAGGATAGAATAGAAGATACAATAAAAATCCTTATAAGTTCTATATATATCCAACTACATACGAGTTGTTTACGGGCGTAAGGGCTAGGCCATAAGGGAGTTGGAGAAGATGGTCGTGTGCCTTATGGGACAGCTTACGGCCGTAAGCCCGTCCGTAAGGTCTTCTATTTCTATTGTAGTCCAACTTAGGGCCGTAAGCGCTGGACCGTAAGCTTCGGTGTTTTGCTCCTTGCGACAGCCCTTACAAGCATATGCTATGATCATAAGCTCCTCTAGATGCTCCTTACGGACGTAAAACTTGCCTGAAAGGTCTTCTGAATTGGCTCTGAATCCTCCTTACAGGCATAAGCATGCCCGCAAGGTCTTCTGAAATTAACTTACAACCGTAAGGACGATAGTAAGCTGCTCATAAGCCACCCAGTTTGCCTTGTCCATGCTCTGATGATGTCGAGAGAGCTCCAACTTCATTGTTTATGGTATGAAATACTTTTTTTGGCTCTCTCTCTCTCTCTTTCTCTCTCTCTCTCTCTCTCATCTTTTAGTGCTGCCCTAGGCCTATTAATGCACAATATACTATATTTAGCATCAAGTTCCACAATATGGTTCTAATACATGCTAATTGAGTGTACTGATTGATATGAAATACATGAATATTATACATGCATCAAATTCCACCATACTTAAGCTTTTGATCGTCCTCAAGCAAAAATAGACATTACAAACCAGGTGGAGAAAGTACAAGACTTCGGGTGCTCAAGAATTTAGGAGTTTCACAAGTGATTATGGTTTCCATAATACAATAATGCTAAAAAATTTAAGTCCCAAAAATAGTGAACACTCTATTCAAAATTATCATTGTGTGTGTTACAACTCTCTATGTCACTTCTTTCGACCTAGAGGGCTTCCAAAAGCAAACAATCACACAAAAATCTTCTTATGCACAAGATGGTAGCTTCACACATCTCCCAAGGTACCCCTTTCCCGTGAACGTTCAACGAGCAACTTTCACAATTAAAAGATGTAGCTCTTTCCACAACTTTTACTTAAAATACAGTAGCTTTTACTCACCTAGAGAGGCAACTCTTTCTCTTGTTAGGGCATATATAGCATTTGACTTGTCAAGAGTAGCTTCACACTTCTAATAGGAGTAGCTTTTTTCATATCTCAACTTTATTCTTTTCTATTTTAAAACAAATTCTTTTAAATTTACAAAAAAAAACTTTTATCGGATACAAGAAGTACAATGAATAAATCAAAAAGAAGTTCATCACGGTCTAAGTTGCTACAATAGAGAAGTTACATGTTCTAATTAGGTAAATAGCCAATAATAGAATGCACACTAAAAAAATAGAGCTCAAAATAGAATAAACTCATAAGTATCAACCCTAATACTAAGAAACCCCTCTATATTTCAAATGCACCATCGTAAGTCATACTTGGCATGCGAGAAAGTTAAGAATGAAACTTAAACCCCTCCCCCACACTTAATTCATACATTGTCCTCAATTTCTGTGATAAGAAAACATACAAGGCAATGTAAACAAGAATAAGAGGGGAGTGGAGTATGATTACTCCCCCGGTTCACATATGTCAAATCATTGAAGCTTGGAACTGGCCTAATGTGTCTTTTGTTGTGCCCTAGCAGTTTGGGGGTTACTCAAGGTTAAGAATTGACCCAGTGAGCATCCCCTTTATAATTGAGGATGATGGGTGTTTCATATAAGTCATACGAGGTATAAGGAAGAAACATTAAAGGTTAACAAAATAAAATAACAAAAATGGAAAATAAAATCCAATAATAGTAGCAAAAATGTACAAACTAGGCTGGGCTAACCCTTACCATAAATGATGAATACAAAGTCTGAAAACAAAATACAAAATGAAATAATAGAAAAATCAATGCTCAGTCGCGTCTGATGGAGCAAAATCTATCGGCAGATGCTGTGATAATGGAGGAGTCGATGCAGGATGAGCGGGAGTTGGAGGAGGGACCAATCGTGAAAGCAACTCCAAGGCGCGTCCAAGGTCGGCCTCGATCTGAGCCTAGGTCACAGTAATGTCTGTTGGTCCTCCTACAGCTGAACCACAGTAGCCCTCAGCTCATGATTCTGTGATCTGTGTCGAGGGCAAGATTCTGCGGGGTTGGCTGCACTCGCTAATACAGTGGCTAATGGTAAGGATGACTCAATGTCAGACTCATCATCTGACTCATCATCTGACTCCTCATCTGACACCTCATCCTCTGCCTCACCCCCATATGCTCGTAGCCACTCTATCTGACTGGGGGTGAGGACACATCTGGAGCCGTGGTGGACAACCATCCCCATCAGCTACAGTGTATCCATGCAAAGGGATGCAGAACCACCTACGATCTTCTAACACTGGAGCCGATCTTCCAGCCCCATACCCCTGATGAGTCGTGTGATGTATAGGTCGGTAAAGATCACACCCAGGAGTATGTGTCGACCCTGGTGAGCGATGAAGTCAGCCAGTGAGCAGCCCAGGTGGATGGGGCAATGCTCAACAAAGCTGAATAGGAATAAGAGCTCCTATCATCCCACCACCCTGGTGCCGTCGCCTCACCTTGGAAAAGATAGGGGTGATGACAGCGTGCACGTAACTAAGTGTTGGCCAAGTAAGGAAGGAGACCTTGGTGAGGCCTTGCTAGTAGCTCCTCCCACAGCTCAGATGCTGCCATACTCCCTTGGTGGTGACGCAAGGAGGAAAATTGATGAGGAGTTCCTTGTATTGTGGGGTGCTAATAAAGTTAGTGTCATATAACCCCATTAGTAGAGCGAACTTTGTACGTGTCAGTGACTGCTATTCCTCAAAAAACTGAAATTGGATCACTCTAGGGTGGACGAAACCTATCAACCCTCTATCTAACTCAAATATGCTGAGGACCCCGAAGGTGGTGTCACTGTACATCCGCATCTCCATCGAGAATAATCGGCTCCAACATCCCGACTGCATCCTCCTCCTAACCTCGATCTGAAGCCCTAGCTATGCTAGTACGGGTCAACCACCGTATGGGATTGGCCAAACCGCTTTGTCTTCAAGTGGATAAACCGCTCTTGGAAGTGAACCTTGGGAAAAGTAGAGGCCAAAGGGGTCGAGGGAGTTGATGTTTCTTCTGTAGCACCTGTACCCGAGGTGGATGGCTTGGGTCACTTACTCTTGGCCGGCCCAGAAGCTACTCTCTTTGCTTTAACCATCCTGCATAAGAAAAAATACAAAGTTTAGAATAAAAAAATATGAAATTTGAATAAAACAGGAATGCATACGGGAAGGATTACGGTCGTAAGTCTTGGGAAAAGTCACATTTACGACGTATTTACGACCGTAAACCTTGAGCTCAAGCCGTAAGGACCCCTCCTATACAACGGAGCTCCAAAATTTACAAATTTCGACCTTAAACTATCATTCAAGCATTGCTACACAATATATATTTATTTTCATTCAATAATTCAGATGAATGACTCCAGAATCATGAAAAATGAGAGTTACCTTTTTGACAAAAAGGAAAATGAGAGAAATGGCCGGTGAAGAGCTTTGGAAATGGTCCAAACCCGTATGAAAATACTCAAAAAAATAGAAAATGATGACGAGGGAAAGAGAATAGGAAGAGAAGAAGACGACGGTGAGAAAGATCCGCTGAAGAACAATTCGAAATGTAAATCAAAGGTCGACAACAACGCTAAAACCTAGGTTCTTATAGCCGGCTTACAGTTGTAAGCATCGACCGTAAGTCTCTCTGAATGAACAATTACCGGGTGCTTACCGCTATAAGGCTTGTACCATAAGGGTACATCTTCTTTAAAACCTAGGTTACGACCGTAAGAGACTTAGCATTGTAGTCCGTAAAGTTCTCGATCTTGCTCTTACTCTCAAGCTTACGGAAGTAAGATGCCCATAAGGAACCTAGGCTGTAATCCCCAGAAGGTTATTGGTCGTAAGGGTTTAAGATATACCCATAAGATAATCTGGATTACCCTTATGGCTTTACAACCTAGGTTATGACCGTAACAGACTTAGCACTATAGTTTGTAAGGTTCTCTGTCTTGCTCTTACGGTCGGGCTTACAAGAATAAGGTTCCCATAAGGAACCTAGGCTATAATTCCAAGAAGGTTATGAGCTGTAAGGGTTGAAGGTATAATCGTAAGATGCTCTGGATTACCCTTACGGCCGCACTTACTGGCGTAAGGCACCCGTAAGGAACCTTTAAACTATGATCTCTAGGACTTGCCTCGTAAGACTCTCTGAATTTCCCTTACGGGGTGGTTTACAGGCGTAAGATGCCCATAAAGCCCTCTATTTGAGGCTTACGGCCACGTTTAAAGGTGTAAGTAGCCCGTCAAAGTCTTGGAAAATTGAGTAGAGTTTTCCTTTCCTGCAATTAAGCTTAAATATATATAAGACTTGAGAAGCACATAATGAGTGTTTAGGGTCACAAGAATCCAACTAACATATGAAATTCATGACAAGCCGACCAATTTTTTGCAAATTCAAACAAGACTACAAAATTACAACTAAAGACTCAAACTAAGAAAAATATGGAAAAAAAAAAAAAAATCTTGCTTCGGTTGCCTCCCAAGGAGCGCTTGCTTAACGTCACGAGCTTGACATACCTAAAACACGTATGTCATGGAGGCTCAATGTAAAAGCATTCCTCCTGACCAAAATCAATGTCTCCGAAATAATGCCCAAGTACAAGGTCGGAGATAATAGGGAACTTACCAATGAAATTGACTGATTCGGGGGTTACCTCCTTACGTGAAGGTTTTCTCTTGCCTTTCTTTGGGGAAGTGACCTTGTACCAATGTTTTTTGCTCGTGTTTTCCTCAATCACAGTTGGTGTAAGCAAAGGGATGGTATCTTCAATGCGAGGGTCATCCAATGCCTCCACGAAAGGCTCCTTGTGCAAGATTTCCTGCACATATTCATCAACAATCGAATTAGTCTTATTAAGAAAATAACAAGTATCATCAAAAGTAGAAGAATGTTTTATTGCATCGGATAAAGCAAACATGACTTCCTCATCCTCAACCCTAAGTGTCATTCTACCATTACTAACATCAGTGAGGGCTAACGAGGTGGCTAGGAATGGCCTACCAAGAATGAGGGGCACTTCAACATCCTTATCTACATCTAAAATCACAAAATCTATCCAAAAAATAAATTTGTCAATATTAACCAAAACATCTTCTATGATTCCCCTAGGATGTCTAATGGAGGGTTCGGCTAGTTGCAATGTCATCCTAGTTGATTTAAGGTCACAATATCCTCGGAAAGCTGAAATCGGATTGCTCCTGGGAGGGCAAAACTTATCAATCCTTGGTCTAACTCAAATGTACTAAGGGCCTTGAGGGCGGTGTCATGGAACACCCGCTCCTCCATCCAAAACAATCAACTCCAACCTCTTGAATGCATCATCCTCCAAACCTCGTCCTCAAGCCTTAGCTGTGCTAGTACGGGCCAATCCTCCTAATTGCTCTTGGAAGTAAACCTCGGGAAAAGTAGGGGCCGAGGGGATCTGGGGAGTTGATGTCTCTTCTGCAGTGCCTATACCTAATGTAGATGCCTAGGGTCACTTCCTCTTAGCTAGCCCAGAGCTTCCCTCTTTGTTATAATGATCTTGCATAAGAAAAATACAAAGTTTAGAATGCAAAATGTGAAATTTGAATAAAACAGGAATGCTTATGGCCTGCTTACGGGAAGGCTTACGGTCGTAAGGCTCAGGGAAAATCACTTTTACTTTGTGCTTACGGTTGTAAGCTTCAGCCTCAGGCCGTAAGGACCCCTCCTATACAATAGAACTTCAAAATTTTCAAATTTTGACCTTAAACTATCATTGAAGCATTGCTAAACAACATACATTTTTTTCATGCAAACTTCCGCTTTTTTGTGAGTAGGTCCTTGAGAGACTTTGCGTACTTTGGCATTTGAGACAAGGTTTCAACAAATGGTACATTGATGTACAATTGCTTTAACAAGTCCATAAATCTATTGAATTGTTCATCCGTGCGATCATTCTTCAATCTTGATGGATAAAGGAGACGAGGAATATACTCCTTCACCGGTGGCAGTGTTCTCTTCTCAACATTTGGAGTAGGCTCTCTTTCCCTTGCCGTACTTTCAATAGCCTCAATTTTTGGCTCCTTTTCCTTCTCTATCACCTTTTTACTACCTGTCCCCACTTCTTTACCACTCTGAAGAGTAATTGGCTTGAGATGATCATGGGGATTGGCTTCAGTGTTACTCGGTAAGCTTTGTTGAGGTCATTTAAATACCAATTTGACGATCTGCCCCACCTAGTTCTCCAAATTCTAAAGAGAAGCCTGCTAGTTTATCATTGACGCTTTTAGGCTTTGGAACCGGTTATTAGACTGCTAAAACTTGATATTTGTACTCTGAATAAACTGAGTGAGCACTTCCTCCAATGCATACCCCTTATCATTCTGTTGGTGAGGGAATCCTAGCGGGGCTTTTGCTGGTGCCTTGATTTCCCCAAGAGAAATGAGGGTGATTCCGCCATCTTGGATTATATGTGCCATTGTAGGTTTTCCCTTGTTGTCGGAAGGCATTACCAACAAAATCTACTTGTCTGGTGGGGTTTTTGCGCCGATCTAATAATGGAGAAATTTATCGAGGCATGTCCTTTCCCACGCATGTCACACACCATAACTATAGCGGATTTCTGAGTAAACAAATTATCAATCTTTTGGTTCAAAGCTTCCACCTTGGCTGCTAGTGTTGTGACTTCACTAACTTCAATCATCTTGGGTGACTTTACTACTGATTTGCCTCTCGAATTTCTTTGATAATTATTCATGGATATTTTTTCAATCAACTACTTGGCTGCCTCCGGGGTCTCACTGCCAAGTGATCCTCCCGCTGCCGAATTAATGAGCTTCTGGGTACTATGATTGAGGCCTTGATGGAAAATATAGACTTCCATCCATTCAGGGAGATTATAATGCGAGCATTTCCTTAACAAGTCCTTAAATCCCTCCCACACCTCAAATAATGATTTAGTATCCAACTGTGCATAAGTTGTAATCTCTTGACGCAACTTGGTCGTTCTTCCTGGAGGGAAATAACAAGCCAAGAATGCTCCATAAACCGTTCCCAAATCTTGATAGATGCTCTTGGAAGGTCCTGGAGCCACTGTTTAGCTCTTCCTTTAGTGAAAATGGGAATAAGAGAGGTTTGATGGCATTGTCAGAAACGTTGTTAACCTTAAGCATGTCACATATTTTGAGAAATCCCCCAATATGACTATTAGGATCCTCGTCTGGTAATCCATGGAACTGTTCTGAATTTTGAACCATTTCTACAAACATAGGCTTAAGCTCAAAGTTGTTTGCTGTAACTAGTGGGCGTACTATACTTGACTAAAAACAATCAAGAGTGGGATGAGCATAATCTGAAAAGATCTTGCATATCGGTTCTTTTGATTTGTCATGGTGTCCAACTACTCTCCCTTAACACTCACTGTCAAAGACCATGTTTCGTTTAGTAGAGATGTTCTCAATCTGGTTCCAATCACTTTTTCTACATTGCTCTCGCCTTCTGCTAGTCTTAGTACTTTTCCCTAAGGTGGCATACACTAAAATCATATAAAAAAGAAAGAATAAGAAAACAATAAAGAAAAAACAAAAGAATCACAAAGAAGAAAGAAAAGAAATGGCGATGGATAATCAAGTGTTCCTAAAGTGTGCATAAGTGCAGAGTGTCGGTCCACAAGGAAGAAGATGAATACTAGTAATGACTCTAGACCCAAAAAAAAGCCTAAACGATCAAATGATATATGTGTGAGTAAAAGCAAATGAACATAAGAAGATACGGAAGGTAATAGGAGAGAAATCAAAGAAGAAAGTGATGTCCGGCCATAGTATTCCTCTAGGGTTATGAGGCACAGGACAATGGTTGTCTAAACATGCAATACTATTTGAACAGAAAGGTTTCCAGAAATATACAAAACCCTTATTTCTTAGGTGAAATGTAACTGAATAGGTGCAGAGCTGATACAAACATCAACACAATTGTATTAACACTCTATGAAACCTTATTGTGGACTAATGATAATCTCTTAAGTAGATAATCTCTCCCCAAAGAGAGAGATTTCTCCTAATCCGAATACAGAGCAAAAATACGATTTCTCCTAAAATCCGCTCCACATTATTGCAAAGAGTACGGAAATTATCATTAATCCAATTGGAAGGAATGTGGGAGACAAAGTCTCCTAGATACCCTAACCAAAGGTGTACCCACTATCCTCTCAAATAACAGTAAGTCTATGCTATGTGGGAATTTCTTCTCGTCACGTAGCAATACAAAGTATGATTGCTAGGGATTTCACCTCATTAGCAATCAAGCATTCAATCACACAATTAGACTAAAATAGATATGATTGCAAATAAGAAATCAATTAAGCATAAAAAATCCAACAACCAAAGTCAAGAAAATAACCCTAGAGTTCAGCAATGCTCAAACATCTACGAATTCATCCTTCATTAATGGAGGGCAAGCATTCAAGATACAAATAATGGAAGAAAACATGAAAGCTATGAAAGCCCCCTTTTCAATCCCTAGGATGAAGAATCACCAGAGAAGCTTCGACGCACGCCGCCAAGATGAGTTGACGGCTACAATTTTCAATCCTCTTGAATGTAGATCAGAATCCCTCTCCAAATCGCTCCTTATGTGCTAGAGATTCGTCTCTTTTCTTCGTCAACCTCGCCTCCAAGAATCACCGCCAAAAATTAGTAGGATAGAATAGGATATGCCATAAAAATCCACATAAGTTCTATTTATACTCGATTGTTTATGGGATGCTTAAGGGCGTAAGGGCCAGGCCGTAAGGGAGATGCAGAAGATGATCGCGAGCCTTATGGGATGGCTTATGGCCATAAGCTCCGTTCGTAAGGTCTTCTATTTGTGTTGCAGTCCAGCTTATGGCCATAAGCGCTGAACCGTAAGCTTCGCTATTCTGCTCCTTACAACCGCCCTTACAGGCGTATGCTGTTATCGTAAGCTCCTCTGGATGGTCCTTACGGGCGTAAGTCTTGCTTGTAAGGTCCCCTGAATTGGTTTTGAATGCCCCTTACGAGCATAAGCATGTCCGCAAGATTTTCTGGAATTGACTTACGACCTTAAGGATAACCGTAAACTGCCCGTAAGCCATCCAGTTTGCCTTGTCTTTGTTCTAATAATGCCGAGAGAGCTCCAACTTCATTATTTAAGGTCTGAAATGCTTCTTTTGGCTCTCTCTTTCTCTCATCTTTAAGTGATGCCCTATGCCTATTAATGCACAATATACTATATTTAGCATTGAATTCCACAATATGGTTTCAATACATGTTAATTTAGTGTACAAATTAATTTAAAATACATGGACATTGTACACTTATCAGTAATATATCATAATGTGAGAAAGAGAGATGGACGGGTTGAGAGTTTTGTGGCGTGAGACCCACATCATTAAAAGTACATACAAAAAAAAATAAAAAATAAAAAAAAAACCAATCAACTGGAAAGAAGTTAAGATCCTGTTAAGATTAATATTATGTAGATATACAAGTTATGCCCCAGCCAGTTATATGGAAAATTATAAAATATATATATAAGTTTCATGATATGGCCTGTTGTGCCAGATTTTCACACATCCACTGCCATGTCATTGAAATATATCCACATCAATATTAAATAATTTTAAAATATGAAATACGTGATCATGATGCCACATTAGAGCCACGTAAGCAATAAGAACCAAAATTAATTTTATAACCATCGAACAAGGGCCAGATATAATGCCCTTTTCTAAACTATAAACACTAACGTGCACTATATATACACCGTAATATCAGGGGCGGAGCTACGGTGCCTTTGCACATATATTAACAGTATATATATAAGAAAAAATAATAAATATACCCTACAACGATATATATTACATTCGACTATATTATACTATCAAACGATATTTATTATTATAATAAAATTATTAGATATGATTTAAGTAGTCTGAAAGGAAGTCATTACTTTGATCTTCTGTAAATTACTACATATAATTTTAAAAAATTATATTTTTAAAAAATATTTATAAAAATTTATTATTTAGCCACCTCATTCTGTATAAATTTGTATATAAAATTAAAAATCTATGTTTAAAAAAATATTTATAAATATATTATTTGATCTTGCCTTTTAACAAATTTAAATATATATAATATAAAATTATATTTTTAGAGGACATTTATCAAAATTATTATTTGGTCTCTCACGAATTTTTTTTTTCACTTAGCCCCTCTAAAAATAATTTCTAACTTCTCCCTGCCTAATATAAAGATCAATAGTTCATTAAGCCTAGGAGCATATAAAATTTTAGTGACATATGAATAAATTATAATATTTTTACTTGTCATCTCAAATTTTAAACTACATACTAATTCAAATAATAATTGTCTCCATATTCCCTATTTTTATTAGTTAAATTCCCTCCTATAGAGATGTAGCATAATTGCAATGGACCTGAGCTTTATGTAGCATTGTTGTAACAGGGCTGCGACGAAGCCAAGCTTTGCTATGTTCAAGCCCGGCTTGAGACTATTTTAAGCTAGTTCAAGGTAGAGCGAAGCCTACTTTGAGCTTTATTTATCATGTTGGAGGTTAGCTCATTTACCTATAGTAATTATATTAAGTAGCATAGCTACAATATATATAATAATAATAATACAACTATAGTTTTAATGTGCCGCAATGCGAGTGTTTGGTAGCCTTAACTAGCTAAGTAATTTGAGGTCCGAGCTCAGCTCACTTAATTATTTGAGCTCAAAGATCTAAGTTCAAGCCCAAGTAGAACTTTTTTTTTTTTTTAATGAGTTTTGATTGGTCACGAATTACTTGGTTCATTTATACTTGTGGATCGAATATATATATATATATATATATATATATATGATCAAGAACATGAAAATATCATATAATAATAATAACAACATTGATGGGAATCTTTCATAGATCCATGATGGATATATGACCACAGCCAATTACCCAGAAAAGATTAATCCAGAGTCGGGACATGGGCAGGGCGTGGACCATTTGATGATGACACCAACTAGAGATCAAATCATTGAGGAATATCAGTGCAAGGGAATTTGTGTTTTGCATGCTTTACTTTCCACCAGGATATTCATGCTCCGTTCATGTTTAAAGCTGTGCCACTCACATAAAAACAATAATATTAATCATTTTGCACATCTTTCCAAGGTTTGTAACACACAAAGAAAACTTCAATAAACTCATTTTTGTTATTTTTAAATTTTTCATAGATGATACTTCACCAGTAGACAGCCCCAGATAAATTATATAGTATAAATATCCGTTGATAACTATTAAATTATTATGTAACAGCTATTATTTATATAAATATTATACAAAATTATTATATATAATCATTATTTATATTGTTTAATATTATATAGAAACATATCATAGTTGTTGAATTTGCATCTAATGGCTACTATATTTTTAGCTTAGAAATCTAGAAATGTTCTTAGATGATGGGTTCACATTTTTATTTGCTAATAAATATATATATCAACTTACGGACAGTCTCATGATCTATTTGTCAATATATATATATATATATATATATTGATTTAATAACTCTAAATCCTAATTAAACTAAATTTAAAATTTATGGAAAAACAAATAAAATAGAAAAAGGGAAAAATTTGATAGACAAGACTGATTATATAAATATATATAAACATATATATTTATAACTTACATATAGATATATAATTAAAATTTTAAATACTTGTATATATAAAAATAGCTCTTTTAAATACTCGTATATATTAATGGTGTACACACATCTCATATCAATTAATTGAGCAATTATATATGAAGACTGACTTTAACTCTGATGGCATGCAAAAAAAAATTGGTGATAAATGATAGATTCGAAAGATTAGACATGTTGAGAGTAACTCTTCTTTTTGCCTCTTAATTCATCTCTTTACATTGTCGAATGAAAATCCCACTTGTTTTCTTCCATATGGCACTTACTTTATCAGTCGAAAAAAATAGTTAAAAAAAAAAAATCGTAGCATATATATATATATATATATATATATTGACGAAGGGTGATAAGTGTCGCCTCATAAAAGATTATTAAAAGAATAAATACGTATAAGGTGCACAAGTTACGAACTTTCGATGACTTAATACTCTCTAGAGATTTTTCATGTGACAATTGTTAATATGTGGGGCAGTTATGAACTGACACGTGTGCCCAAAATAATATCATATATCATAAATAATCTATTTTATCTTACAACTCTAAAAAAAATGAAAAATACGACTCTCAATAGAAAATCTAATGAATATTAAATGAATGATAATTAATAGTAAAATATATATATATATATTAGGTTTGTACAGTACTATATAGAACTACAGCACAAAAAATTTGGCCAGTGACTTTAATAAGCTTGGTTGTTATATATTATCTTTTATAATATGAAAATATATATATATCTATCTATGTATATAATAAAAGGTGAAAACTTTTCTTATTTTGTTCAAATGTTCATCCTTGAGAATTGATGATTGAAAAGCAAGTAAAATTCCAATTTTCTGCTGTGATGGTGTTGTCAGGAGTGGTCCATATATAGTGTTGTTCTCTAGAGTGATGGAAAACCACCAAATGTTTTTGATTGAGTTGAGAAAGCTCATGACCACCACGAAGAATGCATCTCTTTTCCGATGGAATAGGACAATTGGTTTGCTTCCAAGCTCAGACCACATTCATGGTTTGTGTTCATCCTTCCATTTTTTTTTAAATTTATTTATTATTTATTATTTATTATTTCCTTGTCAAGTTTGTGTTTTGGTCGGTGCAGTTGAATATGATGGAGGAGTTACATAACTTTATATCATTCATTGTCTCCCAAAATATAAAATAAAATAAAATAAAATACAATTTTTTTTTTTCATTTTTTAATAAATTTATATTTGCGCATCCAAATATACATATGTTACCATTTTTGCCAGTGATATATTTGTAATTGAGTATTTCTTTAGATATATTCATGCAAATGTCTTGCTTTTTGTTTTATTTGATCGAGCAGTGATCATTATAGTAATTCAAGTAAATTGTTTTCATAAACACAGTTAATCTCATTGTAAATAGCAAAAAAAAATAATTTTTCTTTTTTAATTGCCTAATTGTATTTGAACCATAATAAGTTTTGTCAATACTTGTATGATAGGGTGGTAAAGTATTTAACAGTGAATGAACAAACACAAATTTGAAATCATGTGCCAAAATATCATTAATGTTCATTTCCCTATTTACTAAAATTCAATATTACTGAATATTATTTATGGTTAAGTAGTAAATATATCGTTATTATTCTACATGTTAACTCACCCATAGAATAAATTTTTAAAAATTTATTAAATCACTGTAACCAATACACTTCCATGCATGTCTACTTTTTAACACCTCTTAAGTGAGGTGCTTGTCACCATTTGTTAAAAAAAGGCCACTTTTTTCAACACTATATATTTTTAAATTTGTTCTAAAATTTAGAACATATTTTAATATTTAATGATATACCAAAACATCACAGATTGGATACTTAAATCTGGAAAATCTAAATATTTACCAAGTAAGAACAAAAAAAGAAATTAAAAGTAAATGATAAAAATAATATAACCAGAGCAGCCGTGGCTTTTCCATTAATTCATTAAATATATATATATATATATATCTTTGCATGGAGATTATTGTTTACTTTATATAATTTAATTGATAACATGACCGCATTTTGTAGATACAGTTTGCTGTACACATTAAAAGAACATTCAAAAGAAACACTAAAATTCAGGTTTGTTTTAGACACTAACAAACTGGGCTATATCACTCTTTTCCATTCCTTTGCTCAGGATATATATATATATATATATATATCTGAAAACATTACTATGTCATAATTTTGTCCCTATTGGATGGTAAACTTTGTACATACACATTGGATCAGTGTTGCAAAATCACTCAAGAAGTACTACTCAACTCGGTATCGGTATCGGTATCTCCGGCATGGCTTTGCATTAGAGGGCTTGTATGCTCTACCACACTCGCCGGAGAAGAAATCGTAGATGATGATGATGATGCAGGAATTGAGTGAGACAATGTGGGTTGTCTTTGCGATTGGTTTCGGAAACTGTGGGAGTCTAGAGGCGGCCGGGGCGGAGATTGCGGGGGTTGAGGATGTGGTTGACCAGCCTCTGCTAACTTCTTTAGCAGGTTCATAATTGTTGGAAGAATTCTTGATGATAATCCAAGAATACCCGAGACCTATATTCGGAATGATCATAAGAAATAGAAAATTAAGCAAATGGTATTTCAATTGAATGGATAAATAAATTCGGTGAATAACCCATAGTTATCAGGGGGATAAAACGAAAAGAAGAAAATGGTGACACTTGGAAGAACTTACAGCTCCATGGCGAAATTCTGCATTGACATCAAGCTGAACCCAAAGTGCTTTGGTGAGCAAGTAAAGAACGAAGAGCACAATTAGATACAAAGGATTCCTGAGCATCGACAAAGAACAAACATAATTTCGTATTCATGTTAGATGTGTTGTCAAACAGTGAAAACTTTTCAAATTTTCAGCAGAAACTTTGAGCAGCAGGTATACCGCAGAAGTGCCATAAATTCATTGAAACCGAGAACTGCAATTGCAACTATTGCCCATGGAGGCGGTAACCAACTGTTACTACGTCGGTAAGCTTCCTGAAATGAAGATAAGGGATAGTGATAATACCACTTTTCTTGTCGGATATTATGCAATATTACGGAACAATAAAAATAATGAAATAACATGCGAGTCATACATATGCGAGATGTCAGTTTCATTCATATTGTAAATAGAAGACAACTGAACAATGCAGACCTTTAAGAAAGTGCATGTTGATTGTAATTATATGAAAAGACATTTCTTTTATACAGTCTAGATAGTAAATATCAGAAGAAAACAGAGAACATAACTAATACAAATAATTTGAGAAAGATTATGTCACAAAACATGGGTCTACTATTCTGCTTCATCCATACATGTAGAATTCATACATAATCATTAAATGCTACTTGAAGAATAAAGCCAAAGAATGTGAAGAATCTTCAGATATTATGAAAATTAAAATAAATAAATGCAGGATGAATTTGAAACCTTCATATGGACATACTGTGAAATACTGACGCCTAATTATTGGAGAACAACATGGCCAAAACCTATAGGACAGCCGAATACGATTCTTGCTAAACAAAGATGGCAATGATGGACACAATAAATATTAACCATCCAAATATTGGGATAATGTGGCAGAAAATTTGATGTTTTTACAAATTTTAAGCCAGTAATCTCTCTAAATAATACAAACAGTTGTTGAGTATATGCCTATCTAAATGAGAACCAGAACTTCTAGGGAGAGTATAAATTTTAGTTTCTTTATAATTTTATATTAAGCCATGTCTTACTGGAGTTTCAGTCATGTATATATTCAACCATTAATCTGAATAAACTTATATGTGTGTACCGCATGGAATGTATATAACCATCCAAAATCAGATATGACAATCAATTCCAACACAACCATAAATTTAGTTTTGATTATCTTGATACCCACATCATTCATTTGACAAACAAATGACAGAATGCAGAAGGGATTTACGTGTTGATAGCAGATCCTGAGAATTGCATTCTGGGTATGATTTTGTGCAGATAACACAATATGCTTGTCTTTGAAGATTCAAAAAATGACAAAATCTCACTCTCCACTTTAACAGACAGTCAACTAACCTAAAAGTTGTTTCCAAAGTTTATGACCCCTAATCTGAAAATGATTTTCATAAGAAAACCCCATAAAAAGTTAAAGCACTAACAATGTCAATCTAATAATATAGATAGAATTCTAGACAATGAATTTATCCATGAGCTTTAGAATAGTCAATAGCAGAGGATGAAAGGTGATGAAGATAATATTTAGAATCAGATAAATGAAGCTAAAGACAACTATTGGATAATACAACACAAAATATGATTAAAGAAACAATTAAAAAAGAAGGCAAACCTGTGCAGATATTGCTTGGGTAACAGAATACTCGGTTTCTGTTTTGAATTGTCTCCACAAAGACTTGCACTGCACTGGAGTGATCAATGTATACCTTGGAGGAATCTGACAGAAACAAAAACCAGAAATTTAGCTTCTCAAGTTTTCCCTGCTTACAATATCAAACCCAGGTAATGAATAATACCTCTTCCCACGTGCTAGCCGCGAGTGGATCTGTAGGAGCCTCTATGCTTCTAGCTTGGACAACTGGACCATCAATGAGTGTTGACCTGAGAATATGCTCAACATTATCTGGTTGTTCATCCAAACGTATTGCTGCCAATATGGATAGAAGCTTTAGTGCCTGCATCAATGATCATAAACTTTCAGAGAAATCAAATCTTCATCAAGTAAAGGGGCATGCATAAGATTTTGAAGAAAAAACTGCATAAAGAAAAACACCGCATCACGAGCTTGCTTCGTGATCTTCTTAATATCTTCCTTCCCCGTCCACATTCTTGGCATAGAATCAGCATCATGACTGAATACGCTTGAAAACCTGGAAAACAGCCAATCATTTTGACTTTAAAAATCGTAAGTATGAAGAACGATAAGATAAACTCAAGGCAGTCATAAATACCTATCCTTCATACGAATCAAAGCTTTCCCTGCCTCTTCTCTTGCTTTCTTTTCAATAACACCTCTTGCATTGGCCTTCAAATTTTCCAGCATCTTATCAAATTTTGAGCAGTCCAATTCAAAGCCGGATAGGGAAGCTGAAAACCCCAACAGAGCATTTTCTGTCTCACGCTTATAAAGTTTTCTTATGGATGCCCATGTATCTTGCCCAGCACCAGCAGCATCAAATAGTGATTCAACAGGTTCAGCAAGTGCACCAGTTAGTTGCCTCTATAAAAGGAGAACATTCTCAAGTTGTTGTCACATAATATCAACTAAATTTTACATGATTGGAGAACAACTATAAATATGATATTCAGGTTTCCAGATGGAATAACATTGAAATACCTCATATTCAGCTTTCAGTTCTTCCAATTTTGCAGTGCGCACAGACGTTGCATGAGCTTCAATGTCACGGCGAAGCTTCTCCCGGACTTTAGAAGTATCCCAGTCAGCCTGCTTAACAGCAACATCTAAAGTTGAAAGATGTGTATCAGAGTTTTCTAATTCCAATCCAGGAATGCAAAACCATAGCAGTAAAACCATTGTTCAGAATTGGCTAGCACCATTATTGTTAAAGACAGGCAACTTTGGGGATGGACAATCATCAATCTAGACGTAAAAATTATATTCACGCACAAAGAACACAAGACAGGCAGTTACACATTATCCATTTAAAAACAGATTACAAACCTAAAATACTTGCGCATTGTAAAATCAGGAGATGAGAATGGCAATGAGACAAATTAAGAAGCTTATCACAATAATGTTGATTAACAGTGTTGCTGACAATTCTTCCAGTGGTGGAAGCAAAGATAGAGTAGGGTGATCAATACATTTCAATCTTACCTAGCTTTGGGTATCATTATGGTTTTATAGCAGTATGAATACTCCTTTTTCATATCATAGTGTGGTGCTAAAGATGCACTTCTTATAGCCTTGGCATTGGCTACCTAACTTCTGTAGTGTAATTGGCCATCTAGAAGACTGGAAGTGTGCCTGGATTGTAATTGGCAAACTAATGGTTCCCTAAGTTAACTAAAAGTGAATAAGCCATATCTTCAACCCAGCCAGATCAAATTTCATTATATGTAAAAGACCAAACTCAAACTCCTTATTTAATGCAAAAAACCACAAAACCGGAATCTATCCATAAGACTATTAGTTTGAACCATTCAGAGAATCAGAATAGCTTTCATTGTTTGACAAAATTAGTATAAATTGTTGGAGGTTGATGGAAGTTGAAGGGAGAAATTACCTATACATCCTTGAGCAAATTCACTTATAACTTTAATTGTTTGAAAACACTACTATAAATTCTTCAGGAATGATAGAAGTTGAAGGGAGAAATTACCTGCGCAACCTTGATCAAATTCAAGCATAGACAATTGGGAACACTCACGAACAGATAATGCAAACCCTTTCCCTTTCTGCAATGACTGCTCAAGATCATTCTTGAATGTGTTGAAAGCTTTGGTACGAAGATGCCCCAGCATGGCTTGGAAAGCAGGATAAACAAGCTGCAAAGAAGGTCCACATAAAATGAGATGTTAATCGATTAGTTAACAAAGGGCAAATAATAGATGAATCACAAGAATACAAATGGAAAATTATTTATGTTACATTAGCCGTTATTCCTTTAATAACATCTTGGGCTGACAACTCAAGCTGAAACCCTTTCTTGCAAGCAATCCCAAGAGTAAACAACCAAGATCCTCTCTGTCTACCATTCCAAGTAACATGATCATTATAGTTGAAAATGAGGGGAGCTTTGTAAGGTTAATGTTGGTCATTGGGAACTAAGCATCAAAGATTTTGGTTAAGGCATTTGCCTGTGGTTAAGTGGTTGGATGTAGGCCATTAGGGCCATAGGAATAGTTGAGCATGAAAGAGGTGCACAACTGGAAGGAGGGGGCAGTTCAACCACAGTCAACAATTGAATTTACTAAGTTCTCAAATATATCCACAAGAACTAAAGAAATTAATAGATTTTTAGAATTCAAACCAGCAAAGGAAGTAATTGATAACCCCAACAGACACACTTAACACCTATCTAGAAGAGATTGATTGACAGATATAAACCTAATCCAAATTATTTCTTGTCGTGACTACCCATTTGGCATCAATCACTCTCATCAATCATCATCCACTCATTTGACAGTGGATCCTGACATTGAGAGCAATTTCTTGTTTGTTTAACTTCACACAGAACTAAAGTGTTTACCTCAAGACAAAAATCAATCAACTACTAAAGAAACAGAAAAATAACTACTTCAGCTGTCAAGATTATTTTTACTTAGCTCCTTTTTTCCTACTCCTAGATGAAGGATTACAGTCATCAGGAACATAATGTTGATTATACTGCATTAGAATTATCCTAGATTATCACACCCTTAGTAAATAATTGACATCAGATACAGTAATGAAGTGCAGGGTGGCTGAAAACAAACTTTAATCTGTGAAACACCTATGGGTTGATTTCAAAGACTAAAACTTGTACTTGACAAAGGATCTAAAATAAGGCCAATATCAAGGTTGAAATCAATGGAGAGGTGCAATTTTCATTCTCCGACTAATTTCTAGCAACTCTCATCAAGAATCCTCTAAAGAGTTGGAAGAATAATGCCAAAGAGTCCAAAGATAATCAGCTGGAAAACTAGTAACAAAAATCACAGGAAAAATAGAAAAACATATAACTTTCATTATCACTGATCACAACCAGGCTTCCTCATGTCTTCTTTGCAATTCTTGATGTCGACTCTCTGCTTCCTCGTGTCATTGCTATGATTATGGCGTAGCATTTGTCAACACCATTAGAGGATGGTGAAAATCACGCCTCTGCATTGATTTTCAACCTGGATATTGGTGTTATTCTAGAACCTTTTTCAAGTTACAAGTTCTAGTATTTGAAATCCTACTCATGGGTGGAAAAACAAACAAAATCACACTCTGTAGTATTTGAACCTACGACATTGGGTTTGGAGACCTGTATTCTGCTGAACTCTCATAATAGGTCATAAGTATCACTAATGGATTTTTCTTTAATATAAAAGTTTGTACAAAGACTTCAAACCAGTCTCAACATCTGAGTTAAGAAGCTAAAATTCTACAACTATGGTCTCGTCTGACATGATCCGCAAATTCTTGCCTCTAGGAGTTTGGAATCATGAATCCTTTAAAAACTTCACCTTCTTGTTAAACCATTACTTTTCTCAAACACTGGACTAATGTTGGGTCAAACATCTGAGCTTGACAAGTTGTTGGACTTAAAAAAGCCTCTTCCTCCCAAATTTGAACAAAACTGTTAATCTTGGAACTAATTAATATGAATATCTTAAACAATAACAGAACAAAAGTTTTAGTTAGACTTCTACATTGGTAATGCACCATTCAAATTGCAGTTCCTTTTCTTTCATCTTTAAGAAACAATTTAAATTAATAGAATATTTTTTTAGAAGTTAGAAATCATAATCTAAAGCCCAAAATGCATTAGACAGCAATCTAATTTAATATCATTATAGCTATAAATCTTCTGTTTAGAAACATGGTGAAGTGGTGTTATCTGACAAAATGTTCTCATGTCTAGACATAAAAAGAGAGAATGCATAACACTGCCTCACTTGCAAGGCTCTAGATTCCAGCTGCTGCCTTTTTGCATTCCTGACACCTTCATCAAAATACACAGCTTCGATGTCATACCTGTATAAGGAAAAAAAAACAGGCAAATTTATATGACACCTTAAACAACAAATATTTTAAGCACTCAGCTCATGCATTAAGAAATATGAAATGAACACTAGAGTTTCAAAATTTAGCATCAACTGAAGAATAAAAGAAATGCCAACTTGCCTAACTATTCCTTAACTTCAGCAAGCATTTTTGTACTTTCATAAAGATACATGAAACATTGTACCAAACTTATCTTAACATCCTGATTTATTTTACTTCGTACCAAGGTTGTGATAGGTGTAAGGCGCATCTAAGCGCAAGGCACGTGGCGCAGGCGCGCGCCCAATTAACACTGGGCGCACCAGTTACCACTAAAAAAAATTGAAAAATTAGAAATATTTGTACTAAAGATTAATTTGTATTAAAGTTTTAAAATGTTCTAAAGATTAATATCAAAGAAAACAATCAGACATTAGAAAAAAACACGTACATAATAACATGCAAAATAATCTTCAAATGTATAATACAAAATACGATAATATGATATAATGCAAGTATATAGTCCAAATCCTAACTTGTATGATAAAATCTAGATTTTAGTGACTACCACCAAAATCATCAAGTCCATCATCATCCAACATCATCCATATCCTCTTCAAATTTATCATTCTCTTCATCTAAATAGTGGATCGGCTGAAGAGGAGGGATGAAGTCTTGATTCTACTTGGTTGATTGTGTCTTGGCCACCCTAATTTTAAACGGCGCTGATTGTATATGGGCCTCTTTTATTTTTAATCATCAAAGATGTGTGGATAAGATTAAAAGTTAAACTAAATATTTAAAAATTAACCACATAAATTTGTTGATGTTACGAAAGGTGCGCCTACGCCCACGCCTTGAGCCTAGGCTCAAAGGCACGCGCCTTTGTAACGGTGCCCGCCTGACACCTATAAAGGCGCAAGCTGTTGAGCCTTGCGCCCGAGGAGCGCCTTTGACAACTATGCTTCGTACAATATTTTTAAATCATATTCTATCCTGTTTAAGACTTTAAATAGAATCCTTTAAATTAAAGAGCAAAAGATTGAAGAAGTGCATATAATGGAAAGTAATTGTTCAAATAGAATAGAGTGAATGATATCTACTAGTTTCATAGTGCTTAAAAGGGGAAAAGACCATGCAATGATTTCCATGGTTCATCTTTTTGCAGGTTTAATAAGTTTTTAAAAAAATAGAGATAAAAGCAGACATTGTGCCTTATGTTGGAAAATTAACCCTAATTTAATTACAGTGTTTAATTAGAGTTCAGAGTGGCAAGTGATCCTATGGAGGTATCTGCATGTAGTGAAGATTTCAGGTTGTTATATGCAGTTACAAAGAAGTCATGGTGTTATATGGGCATGAAGATTTCATCGAGATATATGCAAAAATTGAAAAGGAAAACCTATTGGACTTCTACATCACATCTAACTTTTAATCATATTTAAATTCCTCCCTTGTTGGTAATGTCATCCACAATAATTTTATAACAATTCATGGTTCAACCATGTCATTAAAAGGACTATGTCCAAAGCAATCTGTGCTCAAAAGCCTGTCAATGACTCAACATAGTTGCTAAATCATCCCAAATGGATATGAAATGAGGGTGCTACAGCTTACCAACTTTACAAAAGGACATCGCAGAGACTCAGATATAACCCAATTCTTGGGCAAACCTAACCCAAGCATCAGGATCATCAAAATTGGTAAAAGTGGTCCAGAGAATCTAGAAACTTCAAGAAAATCACAGGAGGTTCGTAGTCATTAATCATATTAGTTACTTGGCCTATCTGAAATATAAAGAATTATGTGGTACCAAAAGTAAATTTACATACTTAAGATACACCAATTACTCTAGGGAGCTTAGCTGAGAACATCAAGATTATGTCATGTAAATCATCATAAAAAATTAATATGTTCTCAATAAATCACTTTAGTGAACCAATTTAAATTGGAGTGATGCCTAGTCCTGTCAACCGAATAGCAGACAGAACAGTAGCAAATGTGGAAGAGTAAAAGTACTTCAAAATTAAATAAATGAAATATTAATTCAGAAAGGAAAATTAGAATAATAGAACTAGGTTCCTGCATAGGTAATCCTATCACCTTAATGAAGCTATTCAGAAAGCATATGTAGAAAAGAACTCACTCAGAGAGATAAAAATCAAGGATGGAGCCAAGTTTTTTCCCAAAGTCTGGCACTGCCTCATATTGAACGGTTTCTTCCAAATTCACCCAATCCTATACGCATCCCGTGAATTGCAGTTATTTGGGAATTCTTAACATGAAATCCTTTAACAAAAGTATAAGAATAAAACAGAAGTCAATATTACCTCATCGGAACTTAAGCGACTTAGTGTCTCATTTGTGATTTCTTCACACCGAACAGTAGCAACCATAACCTAAAGACTTATAGCGCAGAAATTACAACTAACAGAAATTCAAAAATTCCCAAGTAAAAAATATTAAATTTCCACGTACCTTGTGAGCAGGAAGATCGAGATCCTTGTTTTCCTTGATAACTTTCCAAATCTCCTGTGCGCTAACTGAAAATCCTGAGGCAGGAATTACACCACGTCTATCACCTGCAAGACCTCCAGGGGCAATTGAATTGAAGAAACGTCGTCTAAGTTGCGCAACCTGTCCAAAAAAATAAATTAGCAAATCCACAATAATAGTCAATTGTGTTTTGTGCATAGCTATCATATCAAATGGTAAATTAAAAATTAGAAAGAGATGAAACTTTTGATTCTGGTGGCAAAAGACCCAGTCCAGCCATGACAAAGACTCCACAAAACAAACAGGAGCATATGGTAAGTCATCCATGCGTAGGCTGGATAGCTAATTACAACAATTCTGACAACTAGTAAATATATCATCAACATACCTGTCCTTTAAATTGCTCCTCCTTTTCTTCATAGCTTGGCAAAGCTGTGACCTCAACCTTTACATAGAATGCAGAAATGTAACTTTATTTCAAATTATATCACTAATGCCAGATATGGTGAAAACATCGGTAGTTTTGTTGTATAAAACAACTCACATTGAAGAACTCACTAAGTTTAGTGTCTTTGTGGGCTTGTGGCTTGGAAACAGCATCCCAGATCTGCAAATAATTATGGTGCCATAACATTTTCCACAAAATCCGAGAATAGAAGGCACAAATTAGTTATAGAAAATGAGTAACTCCACCTTCTGAATATCCTCCTTTAAAACAGGCTCTAACCGCTCCAACGGAGTCTAAAGCAGATAAAATAAAACAAAATAAAATAAAAAAAGAATAAACATAGATATGAGATGTTCTGAAGAAAGCAAAAGAGGTGATAGACTATATGCAACTATCACTAAAGAAGACTAATTAGAGACCTTCGTCTTATCACGGATTACAAATAGTAAAGTTGTCTTGCGAGGACTGAACAAGCGCATCATGACCTGCACTTTAACAGAGAAATTGTCAGCAAGGATCAAAATGTTATGCTTCTAATCAATCTAAAAAGGATAAACACCTGAAAAACAGTCTTGAGAAGAGGCTTGTTAGCAGCATGCTCTCGCCCAATATCATGACACCAGCTAGATGAATCATGTTTACACAAATAAGCAGATATCTTCAGAAATTAACAATCAAAATCACTCCTTCAAAATTGGTAGAACAGTTGGGAAAAGTAAAAATAGAACAATCAACTCACATGTTGATCAGAACAATATCTGAAATAGCCAAAGCAAAAAGTGCACTTTGCTTCTCAAAAGTAGTATCGTCCTGAAAATGAGCAAATATCACATATCCAACTAAAATTGCAGAGGTACAAGCATTTATTCAATAAATTCAACAAAAGAAAAACCTTTCCCTACCTTAAGCTCAAATAATAAATTCTTTATCAATAATTAAATCAATTCCACGAAAAAAATAGTCAAAGGAATAAAGGAATATCTTGTTCATTTATCTTTAAATTTATGTATGAATCAGACAAAAGAAAATTGAGAAAAAGTCCGTATAGAACTTTCCCAATTAGAAAATCAGCTACAAAATATTATAGAAGATATGATGTGGGAAGAGTATAAAAATGTAATTCAACAAAAATAACATAAATTAACATTATAGTGATGAAATTATCAAGTGAAGAAAAGAAATCTGACTTGTTTATTCTAATTCTATCTATCCAATATAAGTAGCTTATGGGTCTTCAAGGTGAACTAGAGTTGCTGAGGCTGCCCTTACCGGAGAAAGTAGATGCAACTTGGGGCTATTTGGTTACAAACTGCAGTTTTTGTAAGTCACTGTTTTCCATTATTTTGTTGACAATAGGTAGTAAGTCAAGTAACAATATTCACTTCATTTGCACTAAATCAATCTACATCCCAATGAGTGTAAATTGAGTTGCAGGTTGGATATGCATCATTTTTTTATTAGCCTGAGCAATCCAGCCAACTAGATCATGGCCATCAAAATGTCGTAACTTCACCTTTCATTTGAGAGGAAATAATTATATTATTGGGGTAAAGATTCTACACAGGTCCTGCTGCCTTGGAGACTCCCGAGATTGAATGCTCCAACACTGGCATGACTGGCTCTGCTTCTCCTAGCTGACAACCTAATCATTCATCAATGTGTCATGCTTGTGATTTTTTCCCCTTGTTTCCACCTGCTGCATATTAATCTTGGCATCTTTTGCTTTTGTGATTGCCTCCCTTGCATCTATCCTTATCAGTAAAGCAACATCTTTTCTAGCGTGTCCATCCATGACTCCATTCTTATCACTGTGATTCAAAGACTAGCTCAAAAAAGCAGCTTGGACCACTTTGTCAAAGTGAAAGCATTTGAGAGATTGAGATGTGCTTTGTTTATTTACCCCAAGAAGATTGGGGATGATTGATGAAGGAACATAAAACAAAACAACAGTTCCAAATATAATACCTGATTCCAACTCCATTGAGCCTAACTTTGAACCATGATAGTTGATGATCCTTTTGTTGCCTGCCAGTGGTATACATAGGCTCCCAACATGATCTCCTTGATTGCTTAGAATAATATCCTGTTGTTATTTAGAATAAGCTCATTCCTTATGCAGTTTAATTGTTGCCATTTTGGGATTCCGAATTATCCCCTGCAAGTCCCTCCTTTGGAAATAAACCAAAATTCCCCTAGTGGACCATCGTCAAGGTCACTGCCTGAACTCAAGGGTCTAACAACCTTATAATAAATTTAATGAATATAGTGACACTAAAGATCACGCATTTTAGCTAGATTGAAGAACACATTAGTTGCTTACATTGTTAAACACCTCAGAGGATTAAGCAAAGAATAATACCGAATAAAGTGCACAAGAGGGATCAAAGGGGTGAGACGCCTTATAACGGTGATGAAAGATAGCGCCAAAGAAAGGAAATGCACATGTAGAGGGTGGCAAGTGTCTGGTATTCCATCAATGGATGCTACAATTTTATGTGCATTATTAGAGATAGAAAAGTGATGCTAACCCTTATTGTATAGTGACAAGTACAGGACTGCATAAGCAAGAAGGTTGGTCTTACCGAACAAGAGCATTTGAAATACATGGGACAAGGGAGACAGCTTGCTTCCATCCAACTTAAGAAGACATTTTGCATGCCAAAGAAAAAGAGAATAAAGGGTAAAGACGAAAATGACAAGAAGGACAATGCAAAAGCTTTTGAACATGGCCATAATGCCAAGTCATCTGCGGGATGTTTGGTTCAGGGGATAAAAGTGTGGGGTCAAGGAAATCTTCTTCAAATAGAGTTAGAGGGAAACCTTTTTATGAGTCCGCCATATTGACTTAATTAATACTAACTAAAATTAAATTTTTAAAGTTAAATTTTTTACTAATTAATGGTAAATCAATAATAATATTTTTTAAATTAAGTATTGAATATATTTATTTAAATAATAAAACAGTGTAAAAAGATGTTTGTGGGATAATTCTTGAGCTCATTCCCCAAACAAAAACATCCTAAAGAAGTTAAAAAATCCCCATGGATAACATCCTAAACATTTGTTCCATGCTCAAATGCTGAATGTGGTTGTCAACCAGAAGCAAAGGTATCTTGATCCTATCTTGTCATCACGTGAAGCACAAAATCCTGGTAGGTACAATAAATCTGCATGCTGTTGAATGTTTTACCAGTTAGGCATTGCTTTCACTTATCAAAGTTACCTTGTTGGATTAATGGAAGGGTACATAAAAGAAAAGGAGTCCATCATAACTATACAGTGTATATGTGATGTGTTTCTTGAATTTAGACCCGCTCAACACATGAGCCAGCTTGAAAGAAATATGAGGTAAAACTCAATATTCCAATTCCAAAGTTAACCATTGACGTCAACAGGGGTATATGTGCCACTCATCAAGAGATGGGAAAAGGAAAGGCCAAGGAAAACTGTAAGAAAACTTAGATGGGGTGATGGAAAAATTACTGGTTAGTTCATATGATTATGGAATTTCTTGTGCCTAGGTATTTCACAGTTCCTCATTCCAAGAACATCACACTAATTTAGAAAACTCCTCTTTTCCCCAAGCTAGGTAACCTTTTTTCTTTTACTGCAAACTAAACATTATATTTGGAGTTGCGAAATGTTAATTATATCCATCTAAACACAAAGAAAGTATTTTGAGTTGCAATCACTCTAGTTGCCTGCAAACCGAGATGCACGAGATTTCCCCTAAATTTTAATCAAATGCGACCCCTCACTAATAGAAGATAACATTTTTAAATGATAAATTACGCGTGCCAGGTGCAAAGTTTGAAAGTTATAACATGAAAACTAAATAACTTATGAATTAGATACACGAGTCAAAACATAAATGAATTCTTAATTTGTTTCCAATACAAACACTAGCAACTAATGAGCAAATAAATAACTTGCAAATAAATAATGAGCAAAAATCTAAAATGAGTAAAAACACATAAGCAAATAGCGCAAATGATTTACCTCTCCTCTTTCTCTCCCATCAGTACCCTCTAAGTCCATGACAACGGTGAAAGGCTCAATACCAACACATTTTGCAATCCAGATTCCTTTGGTAGTTTGATTCCTGATGCAAACCAAATGTACAATCATCTCAATGAAGTGAATATCTTTATATGTGCCGTCTTAATAGTAAGCTGCTTAAATACCTCCCTCTGATAGCATCCATCTCTCTAAAGTTGGTCCTAAAAAGGTGGTTAAGTAGGGTGCTTTTCCCTGCACAAAATGAAAAAAATAAAAATAAAAATAAAAATAAGGAGATCCAAAAATAATTAAAGAGTTCATAAAGATAGAATTCGCATCCATAGTCACGGGAAGCACTAAAATGTTAAAAGCAACACCATAACAACAGCACGTGAGATATTAGCTGTAGAAGAGTCCAGCTAACAAATGTAGATAGTCAAGAACAAATAATTAGAAAAATAAGATCTCTTATCTAAAGTGCAACATGTTAGGACAACTAAATCTAAGATTTAGCATATATCCAGGAGGAGAAAGAGTTTCAACTGAATATAGTGAAAGATATTAACACACTAATCTAAAAATATCCTCAAAAGAAGCCCTTGGGGACAGATTTTGATGAAAATAATAAAATAATAAAAGCTATAGGGTTAAGTTTGTAAAGTGATTCTTAAGGATAGTTCATGATAATGGTGAAAGCTTCAGGCTTCAAGGAAGGCAGGTCTGGCGTTGGTGAAAAGCAAGAATTACGCAATTTCAATTCTCAATGAGGCAAACACACAGCCCGCAATTTAGTGAGCCAGTTCACAAGGCTTAATGAAGCAGCAAAAGGTATTTTAACACCATATAAATTGGCACCCAAGCCATATGTAACAGGGAACCACAATTCAACTAAAGTCTACAATTATTGTTTCTTATATTCATCCCTCTATTTTTCCAATAAACCCCCAACTACTCCACAATCTATTTGTCCACTATTCCCAACAAATTAACCAACATGTATATTTTCTTAAAACTACAATGTTCAAAAACAATAAAAAAAAAATCTCTTGAAGGGTCGTAGGCCAAAAACACGCCACCCAGTGGACAGAAATCAAAGGCCAATGTGAAGGAGTCAGTACACGTGAACCTACACCAAACGCTACAACATTCACAAGGTAACAGAGAAGTTAAAAACCCTATCGCAAATAAAGTCATCTTACACCTTGATATAGTACAAAAAGCATAGAACTTGAGGTTAAGTTTCTTAGTGAACTCCCTGCTCTTGACTAGGTTAACAAAAACCTCAAGAGAAAATAGTCAATTTATGGAGGATTCTCAATGGTGGATATGCCTAAGGGCCACTTTCTAACTTGGTATCAATCAATGAAAATGCTGCATAACCTTATCCTAGAAGGCCCATGAATAGTGAACAGGATGTACCCATTGTTGAGGCAATGCTCAGGCGCAAGGCGCACAAGGCTCAATAGCTTGCACCTTTATAGGAGTCAGGCGGGCACTGTTACAAAGGAGCGCAACTTTGAGCCTAGGCGTAAGGCTCAAGGCGTGCGTCTAGGCGCGCCTTCGCAAAATCAACAAATTAATTTGGTTATGTTTTAAATATTTAGTTAACTTTTAATCTTATCCACACATCTTGGTTAATTTGGTTATTTTTTAAATATTTAGTTTAACTTTTAATCTTATCCTCACATCTTGATGATTAAAAATAAAAAGCTCACAACCAATCCACACATTGACCCTATTTCTTTACAAGATATTGATGAGGCAAATAAGTGGTTGATGGGTAAATTAGAAGAAGAGCAAGGACACAAAGAACTAGTATTTGGTGATGATGACCTTACTTGTTATGCAGTTGAAAGAGTTGTTGGGGTTAATGAAAGCACATACAATACTCGAGGAGGGGTAAAAAGAACAAATGTTATTGCTTCAAGTTCTAGGCCATCGAAGGGGAGAGATAGTGCATCACCCACTAGTTTGAGAACCCCCTTAATTCTTAGAAATGATGATGCGGAAGAAAATTTTGGTGATGATTATTTAGATGAAGAGAATGATAAATTTGAAGAGGAAATTGATGATGTCGGTAGTGATGATAATGATGATGAGCTTGATGATTTTGATGATAGTCACTAATATCTAAATTTTATTATACAAGTTAGGATTTGGAATCGATGCATGCATTATATCGTATTATCGCATTTTGTATTAACTATTAAACATTTGAAGATTATTTTGCTTATTATTATGTACGTTTTTTTTTTCTAATGTCTTATTGTGTACTATCATATTAATCTTTAGGACATTTTAAAACTTTAATACAAATTAATCTTTAGTACAACTATTTTTTATTTTTCAATTTTCTTTAGTGGTGACTGGTGCGCCTAGTGTCTATTAAGCGCGCGCCTGCGCCTTGCCCCTAGGCCCCAGGACCCCCTTGCGCCTAGATGCGCCTTACGCCTATGACAACCTTGGATGTACCTACATCTCATTTGGTGGAAGGACCTTTAATTAGGGAATGAACACATTTCCACTGAAATCATATAGATTCAGTAACATCACCTCCCAACTAATTTCCTTATATTTGAAGCCCCAAAATCAGTTGCCCCCATACTCTTCAAGGTTGTAAAGGTTGATGATATTGCAAACATTGATAAAAGAAATACATGTGTAAGAGGCATATGGGTGGGTTAACCCCATCATCCATGGCTATTAGTTCAGTTCCTAATTGGAAATTACTAGTTTTCCATTATAAGTATGGTATTAGAGGTCATGGAGCAGACAATGTGTAGCGGTGATTGCTTGCGCTGTTGAAGTTTTCCAGGCCTTCATACTAAGCCATGTTAGTGAGAAGGATGAAACTTGCAAGTGTATTGGAGGCATCAACCACCTAAAAAGCAAAGTCCATTGGATAGGCCAACAACTGAAAAAGACTTCAACCCTGTGGCCATGGTTGCTACGGAGTACAGACAACCCATACATAAGGCAAAAAAGTAAAGATAACAGTAAAAAGACAAGTGGCATGAATCGCAGCAACCTAATCAACGGTCATATAGCAAAGAGACATTCTACCTCACCAATTGAACGTAGACACACGTCAAGCATGCAAAGAGGTGATGGTCATGATGGTAGAAGAAAAAATGTAAGATTCTAAACCATGAAAGAAACTTCTCGAATGCAGACCATGTGAATTTGGAATCCATTTCCAATTCAGCTTTGGCCATACTTGAAGTTGGGAACAAACCATTTGAATGTTGCTTCAAGGTCTAGCACTAAACAGGATAAGTCTCCAATTTACTTGGAACCAAATAGACATCCACCATTATTACTTCTATCAATGGCCAAATCCCTCAAAGCATAGCCCCCACTAATTCCACTCCTCAAACTCCCTCTTCCTTTTGGTTTATGCCTATTGTTGTTTAGCAAGAAAATCATCCTCAACCCTTAATGATCTAATCATGATAGAAATTATGGAAAAAACTCACTGATGAGGATGTACAAAACCAGATCAGAGACATAAAGGAGCTACGAGATTATGTACCTCAAAATCAAGGATCAACGACGCATTTATGGATAAGTTATGACAAACAAGAGATCACTAAATGTGAAGTCAAGTGCCAAAGGAAGAGTCAATAACACTTCTGACTGATCTAAGTATTCTTTATTCCATGTTACATAAATTCACAAATTTAATTAATTGGAACTTTAGCGGTATCTCTAATGGAGACACCTTCAATTATATACAAGATCTTGTTAGAACTAATAACCCTAGCATTCTTTTCATCAGTGAAACTTGAACCATAATTGCCAAGTTTGCTCTCAAAGTTCAGAAGAAGTGGAACCAGTTTGCAGCATTAGGACCCTTTAGATGGATTATTGTCATGTGGCTCAAGAGCTCAAGCTTTGTTACTCCATTCAGACTTTCAAGATCCATTTTGCATCTAATCATTACCTTTCAAGTTAATAAAAGCTGAGTAATTTCCACCATCTACAATGAACGAGTCATCAAGGATCAGAACTGAGCCCGCTAAATTTGTATCTGTAAAAATGACTGATTATTGCAGGCTTCAATTTTATCTTCTTGGCTAAGAAATGGAAGGGAGGAGATTCATATCATTTCATATCTAAATCTAAATTGTTGTTTCCTTCATTCGTTATTGTGGTTTATTGGAAATTAATAAGTCATTAACTCTATAGGCCACTTTTTACTTAGTGTAACCAACAACATAGATTGCTCGTATTTTGGAAAAACTCGACCTTCGTTTGGTAAACACTAATTGGTGTTAAAGCCCATTACTATATAGCCCATTTTACTTTTGTGTCTATATATACTTGTATACATTATGACATGAAGGATATGATCTTCCTCTCTTCATTCTCTCCATATTTTAACATGGTATTAAAGAGGGTTGAGAAACTTTAATTCCGATCATCTTCTCCGGTCATCTCCGCCGACCTCCGTCAAGTCGTCGGCCTTTTTTCCTTCCTCAAAGTCACCGACCTCCCTTAAGACACCGGCCTTCTTCTTTCACAAGTCGCCGGCCTCCTTCTCTTTCCTCAACTTTCCGGCCTCCCTCAATTTGCTGACCTTCTTCTCCCTCAAGTCGCTATCAGTCCTCTCCTTCCTCAAGTTGCCGCCGGCCCTCTTCTCCCTCAAGTCGCCACGCCGGCCCCTCTCAAGACGTTGCACCGGCCTCGCTCAAGTCACCGCCGGCCTTCCTAGAATATTATTCAAGGATCTAATACAAACACAAAGAAACAAGCACAAAGAAACATCTGCATGTGGACAAGCACAAAAAACCAAGCACAGTGGCGGTGCACAGTGACGTGCACAGTACCGACACACAATGACGTGCATAGTGCCAACACACAGTGACGGCGCACATTGACAACACAATGACGGTGCACAGTGACAACGCACAAGGATGTGCATAGTTATGTGCACAGTGACAGCACACAATGATATGCATAGTTATGTGCACAGTAATATACGCAGTGACATGCAACAATAACAACGCACAGTGATATACAGCAGTAAAAAAAAATATGTCAATCCCAATTCAGTCCTCTGATCCGATTATCTGTAGTGGTGCTCTTCCTCACACGGATATTAGACTCAATGGTCAAAAATATCGTGAGTGGGCATTTTTGGTACGCATGCTTTTACGATCAGTTGGTCTAACCTCACATCTAATTGACGATTTTCCTAATGAGGCAACAACTGTTGTGGCTGCTGTCAAGGCTTGGCGGGTTGCCGATGATCGTGTCATAGCTATATTGTGCATGAGCACTGATGTTTCCATCAGGATGAGCTTTGTCGATCATTTATCAGCAAAAGAAATTTGGGACTATCTTTAACAACGCTATCTACACACCAGTAAGGCACTCTGGTTCTCCCTATTACAAAACCTGCAGTCTTATTCCTCTACAAGGTATTCACTCGTGTATCTGGTCAATTAGATGCTATGATGCCGAAGGGATGCTCCGATTGCAAGAATTATGCTGCAAAAGAAAAACATGAGTCGCAGAACCTCATGTTTCAGTTTGTGATGTGCCTCCGCTCCGAGTTTGAGCCGATACATGTTCAGCTTCTTGGACATACTCCTCTCCCTACCTTTGCTGAAGCACTTGCCACCTTGATTGCTGAGGAGACACGTCTTCGTGCACTTGCTACTACTTCAGTGATCTCACACACTGTTTTGGCGCCTTCTCATTGGCCTACAGTGATCAAGGGTTCTTCTTCTGTAGACGCTATCATCTGCACCCATTACAAGAAAACAGGTCATCGTGCTTAGAACGCTTGCTAAGTTATATCCTGGGCAGCTTGCTAAGTTTTGGGCCAGGCGCTCCTCTGAATCTCGTCATGGAGTTGTTCCTGGAGCTTCTTCTTATTCTGATCCTCCCGTCCGTAAATCTGGATCTGCTACCTTAATGTCAGCATCAGGTACTACTTCCTCTTAGGTCATAGACTCAGGGGCTTTTTTTCACATGACCTCCGATGGTTCTCAGCTTTCATCCTACAGACCTTTTTTTCACAAATTGAGACTGCTTGGACTCTCCTGATTTCGTCTTTTATTCTTGCTCATTTCTGAGCTGACGCCGTTTCCACAACAGTTTATCTCATTAACATGCAACCATCCTCTTCTCTTCAGGGTAAATGTCCTGGAGAAATCTTGTTTAGCTCTCCTCCTTATTATGATCATCTTCGGGCCTTTGGTTTTGTCTATTATGTCTTACTTGCACCTTGTGAACGTACCAAGTTAACAGCTCAATCGATTGAGTGTCTTTCTTGGGTATAGTCTTGAACATAAGGGCTATCGTTGCTATGACCCATCTATTCGTCACATTCACATATCTCGTGATGTCACTTTTGACGAGAGTCATCCTTATTTCTACTCTTCAGCTACTCAACCTCCCTATTCCTCTCCTTCCACAGAGTCTAATTCGTTTCTTCGACTTTCTCCTTTGGAATTGGTTCCTACTATAAAGTCTCCTATTATTCCTTCTTCATCTCTTACTCCACCTCTAGCTCCATCTTCTGCTATACCTCCATCCTCGGTACCTGACACCCTTCCTTTTCACTATCGTCACCGGCCTAAAATTCCTCATGATCCTCAGCTCCCCATTACTGTTTCTTTCGATGCTCCGGCTAGTACCACTAATGCAACGTCTGATGGTCTATAACCTACCTCGACGTCTCAGTATGACCTTCGTGATCATAGTACTATTTCTGCACCTGACAGATATAGTTTTCCTACTATTGGTGTTGTACATGAGTCCAGCACTTATCAAGAGGCAGCCAGTATCCCTGAATGGCAGCTAGCTATGTCTGAGGAGCTTTCAGCTTTGAAAAAGGTAGGCACTTGGGATCTTATTCCTCTACCTACTCACGCCACACTAATTACATGCAAGTGGGTGTACAAGATTATGACAAAGTCTGATGGTTCAATGGAACGCTATAAGGCTCACCTCGTGGCTCGTGGTTTTCAGTAGGCACATGGTCGTGATTATAATGAGACTTTTGCTCCTGTGGAGCATCTGACTACAGTTCGTACTCTAATTGTTGTGGTTGTTGTTCGCTCTTGGACTATCTCTCAGATGGATGTGAAGAATGTTTTTCTTCACAGTGATTTACATGAGGAGGTATATATGCATCCACCGCATGGCATTGAGACATCTGAAGGTTATGATTTGTCGCCTTCTCGTGCTCTCTATGGTTTCAAGCAAGCTCCACATGCTTGGTTTGAGCAATTTAGTTCTGTAGGTGCGTACAGCTGGCTTCTTGCCCAACGATCATGTTCCTGCATTATTCATCCATAACTCCAGCGTGGTCGTACCTTGCTTCTGCTTTATGTTGGTGATATGTTGATTATTGGCGATGATATGGAGAATATTGCTTTTGTGAAGCAATGTCTCAGCCAGCAGTTTATGACGTCTGATTTAGAACTTCTTAGCTATTTTCTGGGGATTGAAGTGACTTCTACAAATGATGGTTACTATCTTTCTCAGCATCGATATATTCAGGACCTCATGTACGCTCTAGCCTTACTGATTCATGGATTGCCGCCACACCTATGGAGCTTCATGTTCAGCTCGACCCACGGATGGCACACCACTAGAGGATCCTTCTCGTTATCGTCATATTGTGAGGCAATCTTGTCTATCTTACCGTTACCAGGCCGGATATTGCTCATGTTGTTCATGTACTAAGCCAGTTCGTTAGTACTCCTACTTCAGTTCACTATGCCATTTACTTCGTGTGTTGCGTTATCTGAGGAGGACAGCATCACGAAGTCTGTTTTATGCCCATTCCAGTCCGCTTCAGCTTCACGCTTACTCGGATTCTACCTGGGCGAGTGACCCTGTTGACCGTCGGTCCATCACTAGTTATTACATACTTCTTGGCACTTCTCTTCTTGCATTGAAGTCCAAGAAACAAACTGCAGTGTCACGTTCTAGCACTGAGGCAAAACTTTGGGCACTTGCTACTACCACATCTAAAATTGTATGGTTTCAGTGGTTGTTAGCTGAATTTGGTGTCTCATGTGATACTCCTACTCTTCTCTGTGACAACACTAGTGCTACACAGATTGCCAATGACCCCGTGAAGCATGAATTGACCAAGCATATTGGTGTTGATGCATCTTTCACACGTTCACATTGTCAACAGTCGACCATTGCTCTTCAGTATGTGCCGTCTGAGTCTCAAGTTACCGATTTCTTCACCAAGGCCCAAACTCGAGAACATCGATTCCATCTTCTCGAAACTTTGTGTCTCAGATCATCCTAATCCACCTTGAGTTTGACATGAAGGATATGATCTTCCTCTATTCATTCTCTCCATATTCTAACAATTGGCATTATAATATCCTAAATGTCACTGTATCCCAACTTCCTATATGTACTGTTTTCCATAACCTTTCAAAACAAAATTAGGAAGAGTATTTTAAGGTTTGAAAATAACTGGTTTTTACATCTGAATTGTTTGGATATTGTTTGTAATACTTGGCATAAAACAAATGTTGACAGTAATCCTCAGTATTCCTTCTATCAATGTTTTAACTCCGTACAGAAAGATTTCAAAGCTTGGCGACAAAATTATCTAACTTAAGAGTATAACATTAATAACATTGAGCAGTTCTCAGGGTTGGAAAAGGTAGTGGTCAAAAATCAAAATAAACCCAGAATATAGAATCAACCACAAACATCAAGCCTTACTTAGACAAACTACTGCTACATGGCTCAAAGGACCTGGTGTAATTAGAATGTTAATGACTTAATGGTGATGAAAACAATAATAAATGTTTTCATAATGCTAACAAATCTCATAGGCATTACAACAAAATCTCTCTGTCCTTGATGTTTATGGTGATGTGACATCTGGTTTTGATGGAATTGTCAAAGCTAAATCTGAATTTTATCAAATGATTTGGAATAGTAATGTAAATTCCGACTCATTGATGGTAAGAACCCTAGGCCAACTGGGTTAAATGCAGAGTTCTTCTCCAACGTCTAGTCATATTTTAGTGGCTTTTATTTGAGGTTGTTGATCAACTTTCCAATAATAATACTTTGCGCATCAGGTGGTCTCATGCTCTTATTACTTTAGTTCACAAATGCGATAGTCATATTAAAGTTAACAAGTACAAACCTATATCCCTTTACATGGTGACTATAAAATCATTTTGAGTATCCTTGCTAATTGTTTGAGGTATATACCTCCAATCCTCATTAGCTAAGAGCAATATGCTTATGTTCATAATAGAAACATACTTGACAATACCTTAACTGCCAAGGAGATTGCCTACTTCCTTGAATATAAGTCCAAGGACCACCCAATGTTGACCATTAAAATTGATGCTAAAAAAACCTATGACATTACTTAATGGGATGCAATTCTTACGGTTGTTACTAAAATGAATCTTCATAAGCACTTTCTTAATTGGATTAAAATTTGTATTGAATCATTTATTTTTCTCCTTCGATGTCAATGTTAAAGAAGGGGCATGCACAAAACCTACCAGAGGCATTGAACAAGGGGACACCCTCTTCCCCATACCTCTTCATCCTTCCCAAATTCTTTCCAACATCCTGAACAAAGCCGTGAATCTAAATCTAATGAAGGAAATTAATATAAATGACCAAATATCCATTTCTCATTTGATGCATGTTGATGATCTCTTATTGTTTTTCTATGATGCTTCTAGAAAATCTGCCAAAAAACAGCTGCTGCTTTAATATTCAATGCCATCTTAGTCATTAGAAAGTTAAGTATTCTAAACCTATGAAGTTCTTTCCATATTGTTTTAACTCTACAGTCAAGAAGTCTATTATTGGCATTGTTAGTATGAAATATGGGGCATTTCCATTATTTATTAATCCCAGCCTAATCCATTGTAATACGTTCAAATCATTGATAAACAAAATTGATTCCAAACTAAATGCCTGGAAGACATGACACTTATCCTTAACATGTATGACATCCCTAATTCAATCTTTGCCTTGATAGGCATTGAAAAACTTGCCAAGAAATTCATTTTGAGCAATTCTAGCAATAGAAAGGTATCCCTCCAACTAGTTGAAACCCAATTACTGCACCAAAAAAACTGAAGATAGGCTTGGACTGACTTAGAAATTTAAGAGTAGTTCAATATTCAGTTAGGCCAAACATGTGGTATCACCCTTGAATCATGAAGGCAACTTTTGGATTCATCTTATGAGACACAAATATGACAACTTAAATGCTTGGAGCCGCTCTACAAAACCTAATGTTTCCAGTAACTGTGAACCTATGCTCACACTTAATCATTAAGGAACCTATGCTCACACTTAATAATTAAGGATACTACTCCTAACTCCAATATCTACTATAATACGTGGATTTTCTATGTCCCTTTGCCCCACGTGACTATATATTCTAATGTGGGGATGGATTTTAATTAGCTTAACATCAGTGACTTCATTAGTGGAAACATCTGGAACCATGAATTCTTAAGAACATATTTAGGAACGACCTCATCTGCCCAGATGTTCACTTCAAGCTTACGGATATCTCGCAATGGAAAGAATGATTGGGTACTATGGAATTCTGTCACGAGAGATACAACCATCGCTATTGCTACCTGGGATCCACTAAATGATGGTTCTATCATTGACACCCGTAATGGATGGAAACAACTATGTAACTCAAAGTTCTACCTAAAGTTAAAACCTTCATGTGGAAAATTTTATTTTTACAGCAGAGATTGCCCACCAGGGCACATTTACACCATATCCATGTTGGTTGTAATAACCCACGAGCATTATGTGGGTTGTATGAAGAATCTATTTCTCACTTATTCCATCAATGCAGGATCAGCAAGGAAGTCTGGGAGATCATCAATTTTAACTTTAGTGTTAGTATAATGTTAGTGAATTCATTGACAGGGGAACATGGCTTACAAATGGAATACAATTCGACAATACCCACCAGGCAAATATATGCTGGAATGTCTAGAAAAGTATATGTCCTCTAATATTTAGAAATACCCCTGTCAACACCAACAAAGTTGCTATAAGCATGTTGTTAATTCTAACTTCTTTGAAAATCAGAACAATCTTCATAGTGTCACTGCAATAGGAAGGCAAGGACAAGTCTCTTGAATGTGTAACTATAACTGGGATCTTTGGCTAACAACTGATGGTGCTTAAAGGAAAAATAACCAGGTAAGTGGGTACGCTCTTACAATTCACACTAACACAAATATACTATCTTTTGCGGTAAACCAACAATGGAGAAGCTTTTTCAGCCATTGAAGCAGTGGTATAAAGCCTATGGAAGGCATTTGATGCTTTCATACAACTCTAATGGGAATCCCTACTCATCAAAACATATTGTAAAAGTCCAGTTAGCATCCTCAGCTTGATGAAACATGCTAACTGAAGAAACAAAAGCTATACCGCTCATATTAGGAAACCCCTACAAAATTTGTCAAACTGACAAGTAGCGTATATTCAAAGGGGGAAGAGAAAAACTCACAGATGCCTTGGTCAAATTGGGCAATCTAGATGGACAGCAAAAAACATGAAGCAACGTTGAAGTGAAGCCTAATTGGCTTTTACACATTCCGGAGTCAATTATGTAAAGAGGATCCACTTCTCACTCTCTATAGGAGCCTCCTTGTGAGAGAACACATGTAGTATGTTTGATAAACAACAACTTCAATATATATAATCACTTGGATCGAATCTTAAAGGAAAATCAAATTTTCACTATTGACGACTATCTAAAGAAACCAAACTGATTGATTAAGTGAATATGGAACCTGGTGACCATGTGATTAGGCGCATTAGTCAACCATCTAAACCATTGGTTTCATTACTCCATAGATACTTAATCATTACTTCTCATTCCCTCCCTAATGTCAAGGAGTTTAATCATTTAAAATTTTCTTCTGGTTTCTCATCATCCTAATATCTGATTTTTTTTAATCCCCTTTCCAATATTAAGAATTAGCAACCATCTTCCTCAAAGTTTCAATTTTTTAACAACTCTCACTCTCACGCTCTATTTCTGCATTACCAACCAAGTTGACGTTCAAAGCCATACCCATACAAAGAATAAAATTGGTGCAGAAACCCCAAATTGTATTCACCATTCGATCAGAACTCCAAATTACTTTAAAAACAAAAACAAAAAAACAACAAAGAGGAGGCAGGAACGAGAACAAGATCAAAGTCCAAATTTTAAATTTTACCAGCCCTTACTACCACGCGATTGCTCCAAGACCCATGAAAACAATGAAATCAATGCGCAAACCCCAAAAATTCCATTCATCACTCAATCACAACACCAAAATAAAAAAAAAACAGAGAAAACGCAAGAACAAGAACAAGAACAAGAATGCAGATTAACTCAAGAGAATGAACAACGAGGAGCTGACCGCTGCTCTGAGGGCCCATGATGGAGACGACGGCATAGGAAAGACCACAGTCGGCGAGCTTGACGGTGCGCACGAAGTGCTCTAGGCCTCGCTCGTTGAACTGCCCATTGCCATCAATCAGCTGGGTGGCACAGCAATCCTCCGACCCCATTCGATCTCTCAGATCGATAGAGCAAGCGATCAATGGATTGAAATTCAAACTTCTAGGGTTTTATATACAGAGAAAGAGATTGCGATAGAGATTCGAAGGTCTCGAAGGTTTCAAAAGAAGTGAGCTTTGCTTTGGTTCCACGTAATGATGAGGACAATGATTTTAGATCAACGGTTGAGATTTATGGACTTTTTTAATTTAAAAAAATAAATTAAAGAACTTTTTATCTATGGTTTCTGTAATAAAAATAGTGGGAATTTCTTTTTATTGAAATTCTTTATGTATTTAATATCTAGAATTATACAAGAGACTCTATATTACGATAAGAAAATCATTCACTTTGTCCCAACCTTTTTATAAAATTCAATTATTTAAATTGATATATTTAATAATTAATTTAAAATATGAATCATTTTTTGATAAAAATATATATTTTGATTAATTTAACAAAATTTCAAAAAATATGAAAATGTTGTACAAAACAATTTTATTTATTTTTTTTTTTTTTGGATCATAGCCCAAAAGAAGAATTTTTTTGAACTATAACAGCTCTAAACATGAGGAAAACTTATTGATCAACAACAATAATTTCAAAAAATAAAACAATAAAAAGAAAAGCATGTTTGACAATTGACATGTACAAAGAGCCAAGGCGAAATTAACATAACCCACAACAACCTAACATTACAATAAAGAAATTCCAACAAAAGTAACAAACCATCTCTATTTCACTATAAAAGGCAAAAATTCCACCAATTACCAAAGCACACCACCTTTAATGCATTAGCAAAGAAGAAACAATCTCTTTATCCAGTGACAATCTTCCAATTAGTAAGAGAAAACATCTCGCTTTATACTATCAGCCAACACAAAAAAAAACACACAACAGAGCCCTCAAATAGTTGATTAATAGCAATCTTACAATTGCTAAGCCCACAACTCATTTTATACAATTAGTAGAGATAGAAATTCCAATTAATCAATTAACGATCTCCCACATTGATAACCACTTGACATCAAGATACCATAAATTTATCATAACATACTCTTTTTTATCATCAACGGAAATACACTCACATGCTCGAGTACAATACCTCTCAACCAATTAACCAATAGCAATCCCATAATTGTTAAGCACACAAAAACTCCAACTAAATAATTAAAACAACCTTCCATATTGCTATTAACTTGATAGCAAAACGACATCCCTTATCAGAATAGAATCCCTTTTCATCAACACCAAAGAAAACACAAGACAGAAGTTACACCTAATTACTAAATAACAATTTCCCATGAATGCTATTAGCCTAAATGTTATACTTTAGGAAGATTACATCTATAATATGTCTATATACCGTCATCCTTGGTTTGAAACTGCTGCTAAAAAATCAAAGTGTTCCTTGTTTTTCATATCATGTATGCACTCCTATAGAACATAATTCTTCTAACTCCAGCTAGCAAGCTCTTGCTTTCATTTGAAACCAATTAACCTACCTTCTCTAACTAAGTAAATTCTCTATTTATATAAACTAGATTAAAAGACCCGACACTAACGTTGCGGGTTGAAATATATTCAAAACAAAATATTTCAAAGATAGTATCAATTTTCGAGAAAAATATTGTTAATGTAATTTTTTAAATCATTTTCAGTATGAGAAGTATATTTGTAAGATGTGAAGGATTGTAAAATATATTATTGGAATATGTTATCTGATTAAATATTTCTTTAGGCAAAGATGGATTTGTGGTTTATTTATTTTCTTTAGAAAATTAGATTTTTTTTTAAATATATATTTCATATATTGGTTTAGTTATTTTATTTAGGAAATTAAATTTTGTAATTCATATATATATAGTAGTTTTATTTATTTTGATAGAATACATATAGATTAACATTTCTGCATTGTCTTTCGTTTGATGAATTGATAGGTAAGTTATAATGCAGTAAATATTATTAGGGAGTATATATATATATATATATATATATATGATTTAAGTATTACATGTAATGAACCAAATCTAATTTATCTAGATTTGTTTGTTATTTAAGAACAATGTTGTCCTTGAGATGGTATTATGCAGGGTCTTTATGCTCTCAATTTAGTTTTGGTTGCAACTTGTTCATGATGTGGGAGAATATTCCTATAATTAGAATTTCAAATAATCAATAATAATGATTGAAATGGAATATTTTGTAAAAAGTATTCAAAGTTTTATAATTATTACTTCGAGTTTCTTAATCAATCCCTTTTGCATTTGAAGAAGAGATGATGATCTGTCATGCAGCTAGGTTGATGAACCCTTCCTGTAGAACTTTGTCAATGAATGAAAGCAGTGAGTTATAGTATCCGTCAACATTTAGCAAACCAATCTAAAACAAAGCATAAGTTATTAATCTTCTTTTTATAATTTCATGTGTGTATATAGAGCATAGAGATCAAATTACCGGTTTATTATGTATGCCTAATTGTGCCCAACTAATCACTTCAAAAAGCTCTTCAAGACTTCCATAACCTCCTGAACATTAAAAAAAAAAGATACTTAAATGAGTAATTTTTTTTTTTTTTGCATTTACAAACGATTCAAGGAAAAATCAATTTTGCAAAACAAAAAGCTATTTTATATTACTAATTGAGAAAGAACTAGAAATTATTATTAAAATATATTAACCCTTAAATAATAATAAAAGTACAAATCTAATGATTTATTAGGGTTTTATTTTTGCTTTTAGTTAATTAAGGACAGTTCAATGTTATATATAATACTATATATAACAAATTGAACAATATATTATTAGCGAAAGAAAAAACTCTCATAATGCTATGGATGTTTCCCCATGGCAAGTAAGAGATAGTTCACTAAATTTGGGATTTTGTGTTAATTTGATGTTTGATTTTGTAATAATACATTTAGTTCACCAATGAAAAGTTGGTCCAAGGGTTAAAATTTCAAATAACTTAAATGTTTAAATCATTATGTACGATGAAAAATAAAATTGTGAGGAGATATCAATTTTTTTTATATAAATGTGGATAAATCATAAATTTGTTGTCATACTTTGAAAAGAAATCACATCAAAACTTTCTATGGTAACTCTATTTAAAAAGAAAAAAAAACTATCACAATTTGAGTTCTATTTGGTCCTGTGTTTCACCTATGGTGAAAGTAGATATAATAATTAATTAGAGAATCTGTGAATTTTAAGTATAATGAGTGATAAAAGAGTGGTAACAAAATTAAAGTATTTTGAAAATGCTATTTTTTTTAAATAGTAGATTAGTATTCTATGGTAACTATTAGTAAGCTTTGCGGATGGATATAATAAAAATTTCATAGTAAGCTTTTTCAGTGATTCAAATGAGGAAAGTATCTTTCCATTCTATTTCTCATTGAAAGTTTGAATTGCAAGCATTAATATATATTCGTTATAAAAAACTTGAAAGAAAATGAGTTTTCATTATATGCATATTGAGTGATAATAAATGCAATTTATATATTAACCTGGCATCAGAATAGCTGCTCATCTCTGCTTTCCTATGGTGCATGTCTATAACCACTTTTATTTCTCTGATAGTGACACTCAGTGATCTGAAACTCAAATGGGAAAATGGAAAATAACATACAAACATAGTATGAAAGAATATGTTTTCATATATGTGGACAAATACAGGGATATGTTTTTTCATTAAAGGGCAGAAAAGAATGTACACATCAAAAAGAGTGGGAGAAAAATGAAACAATTTATTGTCATACCTCTCTAGCCATTAGATTCTTTGGAATGACACTAAATACATGGATAAAAAAATTCGTTAAAGACATTAGTAAATTGTCATTAAATAAATGGAGGTATTTTTTTTTCCTGAAAATGTTTGGGGAAAAGGGAACCATATCCTATAACATTTCTACCACCATCAAATACAGTTTGAGAAATCAACCCCATTAATCCAATACTTCCTCCTCCATATACCAAATCAATATTCCTCAACACTTGACAATGGTAACATTCAGTAAAATATTTCAACGGTGTTTAATAATTTACATATGTTTCAAGAACAAGTATTGAGAAAGGGAAAAAGGAAGAAGGAGAATTGTAAGATAAATGACAATAACTATATAGATAGAAACCAAACCAATTCTTTGGCAAGATTTATAGCAGCATCTTGGTAACTTTTTTTTTCTTTCCTACACTACTACTGTAAAAAATACAGATTGTTTTGAACTTGGATGCGGTGCTTCCTTTTTCTTCCCCCATTTTCTTTTTCAGTTTTTCTTTGGTTAGGTTGAAACATTGAAAATTTGAATGGATATCATACATTATGTGTAGAGAATATGGTTTCAGCTTTATAGAGAATAAATCAATACATGTGCATTATAAAAGGCCTTAGCTTGTTGTGGCATGTCAATTATCGACATAATTAAAACACCATAAATTTGCAGGAATGTCAGACTTTGTGAAATGTTTAGAAGGATAAAAACAAAATGATTAATAGCTGGAGATTCACAAACATTGTAGTAGTTAAATTAAAAATCTTAAGCCTGATTAAAATGACTATGTGTCTTTTATGCTTTAGTATTTTTTTATACTTAAGGCATATACCATGTCTAAGGTGATATAATGATTAAAATTAAGCAAAGATAGACTATCATTATAATTTTAGAAAGGCATAAAACATAATTAATATATATATATATATATATATATATATATATATATATATATATATATATATATATATATATATATATATATTATGTATGTATATGTAAATAAATGTAGATATGTATGGAAAGGTTTTCTTTTCTCGCTCACATGTTTTAAAATAAATAAATATATATACTTACTTAATCTTAATCCTATCTCCCTAATATTTCTATTCTTCAAGTTTTACTTTGATGGACATTTGTCTTGCTATGGTTGGAAGAGAAATGTCCTGCTATGATTAAGAGAGCTTTTTTTTTCAACCCTAACCACCACAATCAACGGTGGATCTTTTACTTTCTCTCCCTCTTTCCTTCTTTTTGTTCACCGACGAATTGGTTTCCTAGGCTCAAATGATCTTCAATCTTAATCTTATTTCCTAAAATATCTATTTTCTTCAAGCTTTCATTTGATGGACATTTGTCCTGCTATGGTTGGAACAGAAATGTCTTGTTATGATTGGAAGAGCTTTCTTTTTTTTTCAAACCCTAGTTACTGTAATCAATGGCTGGATCTCTCACCTTCTCTCCCTCCTCTCCTTCTTTTTCTTTGGCGAGTCGCTTTCCTAGGCCATAGGGTTTTAACTTTTCCTAGTTTGATTTGTATCTTTTGATGGGATTTGTTTTTCCTATTTAAAAATGTTTCAATCATATCTTTTTGTTTATATGTAGTCAGGTTTAGATTCTCTTAGTTTAATTCTTATATGTTGATAGGATGTTTTCTTCTTAATTAAAAATGTTTAAAAAGATGTGGATGGCAGAGGTAGAATATATGAGTAGAGATAATATTATGATAGTGAAATATATATTATATAGTTTTAGGCTTAGGCTTAGATACTCTTAGTTTGATTTTTATCTCTTTGAAAGGGTTTTTTTCTCTATTTTAAATCATTTGAATTGTGTTTTTTGTTTATATGCGACGAAAATATTATTGTAATCAACTATATATTATATAGGTTTATGAGATCAAAAGACATGTTAAAAGATAGAGAAGACATCAATTGTAGTAGGTTTAAATATGCTTTCATCAGTCATATTTATATTTTGAGCTATTATGCATGTTTGTTTTATTGGTTTTATTTCTCTGGCATATTATATTCATGTTAGCTTTAATCTATATAGATATTTTTAATCGGTATTGATAAACATTCTAGTAGTCAGTAAATCATATGAAATAGAGTTTGAAAAAATGAGCGAGCAGGGGTTTGATTATGATTTAGTATATTTTCATACTCATCCCATCTACTATGTTTAAGGTGTTGATCATTGCGCCATTTTTTTTTGGGAAAATCTACACACACACACATATATATTAATGACTTGAACATTTGTGGCATGTGTATGCGATATATATATATATATATATGTTAGTAATTGTCATCATAGTACTTATGATTGGTTAACTTAATTATTAGTAGTGATTAATATTTAACAGAAAAGCATATATAGTACTCTTTTGATAAGAGATCAGTCAAGTATCTTTAAAAATGCATTCTTTTGTGATTTTTTAATTGATTTTCAATTTTATTTTGCCATGTGAATTTATTTTACAGGGCCACACTTTTGGATAAACATGGGTCATAATTGTTGAATCTGCTGGAATCGATATAATTGTTGACTATGGTGTATGTAATTTTTTTTATCTCAAAAATCTTCTGACATATTGACATGTGAATTTTTTTTATTTGTTACGTACTTATACAGGAAATAAAATAAAAAAATTACCCTTCATTGCTAACAAAAATATGTGACTATAATATAACAATGTGAGAATTTTAGATTTGAGAATTTTAGATTTGATTCACACACATTTTCTACTTAAATGAAGATTATTTATGTATACTTTCAATATTAATGTATGTATATATGAAATTTCATTTTATACTATTATAAGCAGAAGGTTTGGATTCAGTTTGATTAACTTATGAGATATGTTATTGAACGTTTCTATCTTTCAATAAATGATTATCGTTTCAAAAACATAATTTGAGTAGATATAATTTTGTAACTGCCTTTTATAGTTAGGAATTTGGTTAAGTTTGTTATCGTTTATACTTGACATAGTTGAATGTTACATTTCAGACTCTTTCATAAGGTTTGAAATATTGTCAAAATTATTTCTGTCTATTTTTATATTACTATCTTAAGAACACAAATAATTTTTAATTATTTGTTTTCAAATATGTGTTTTCATTTTGTTGTTGTTGTTGTTGTTGTTGTTGTTGTTGTTGTTGTTGTTGTTGTTGTTGTTGTTGTTGTTATATATGATATATTATTTTTAAAATTTTCATGATATAATAAATATCTATAAATTTTTGTATATTATTATATTATTATTTATAAAAACAAATTTGGAGGATTTAATTTGTTGATTATCTTTACATATGCTAGATTTTGTTAAGATTAGTCTTTTATATATTTTCAGTAGTTTATATAAGTGAAGAGAATAAATACAAATAACACATTGGCAATGTCAGTATATATTTATGATACATAAATAATTTACTATATATATAAAAATATCTAATATTATACTATATAATGAATATGGTGGGAAGAATAGGCTATGTTACATTTGAGACTCTTTGAGAGTGAGAGATTGTGATGAACGCAATTACTGATGATCGCAATCAAAGAGGAAGGTTTGATACCAATTGTGGAGGGAAGTATGGTGGTGATTGTAGGTAGAAGAGGTTGTTACATGAATTACGTTGCTCAGAGATTGTTGGAAGGATTGAAAGTTTATCCAACAATGTATGAAGTTAGTGAAGGGTTTGTAGCGGGGATGATGCTAATGAGTAATGTCGGAATGATTCTTAGTGGAAATGGTAAGACTTTCTTTGCACCGTTGTTTCCAGTGGTATTCATTGTGTGTGTGTGTGTGTGTGTGTGTGTGTGTGTGTGTGTGTGTGTGTGTGTGTGTGTAGGGGGGCGGGAATTGATTGGGGGTTTGGATCGGCTTATAGCTATTCATGTCTCTAGCGCTCTGGCGAGCTCATTCCCATGTTGAAAGTAGCTAGTGCTATTTGGCTTTGAGTGGTTTGTTATATTTTTCCTCTTTCATAATTAAAGTATATAATAAACATAATTTATATAATGTATGGTTAAATATTAGTATAAGTTGATTGCATATTTTATTGTTTTATATTTTTCCCTCTTGATAGAAAAATTTATTATATTTATTATTTGGCATAATTTGGATTATTATGTGTGTGTGTGATATATATATATATATGATATGCCTTGATTTGAAAGTTACATGCATATAAACCTAAATGATTATTTATTATGTGAAATATTATGCATTTTTGTTTTGATATATTTTGTAAGGTTGGTATAATGCATAGAGAGGGCATGTATAGTGATGGTACGATGAAGAGATGATGAAGATGAGAAGATGATAGGAGAGAGAGAGAGAGAGAGAGAGAGAGAGAGATGATGATGATGATGACACATAGAGCAAAGAGCACAATTAATGGTGAAAGAAGAGATGACGAAGATGATAGGAGAGAGAGAGAGAGAGAGAGAGAGAGAGAGAGAGAGATGATGATGATGATGATGATGACTTATAGAGCAAAGAGCACAATTAAGACAACGTGATCATCATCATCATCTTTGCTCTATGTGTCATCATCATCATCATCATCTCTCTCTCTCTCTCTCTCTCTAACACTCTCTGTTCTTCTAGTTTTTATGGTTCCATTCTATATATATTTCTATTCAAACTTTAGTATATAATTCAAACAAATATATTCAAATTTGTTATACTTATGGTCAATAACAATGGTGTAATCCTTTTTTGTATTTCTTCTATCTTTTTTTCCGTGGTGTGGGTTTTTTTAAGTATTAACAAAATTATTCATATTGTTATTGCTTGGATTTATACAGATAATAACGTGGATCAATGCTTCTTAGATGTCTCTATCTAGCACCATAGCAGCTTCCTTCTTTTTGATGGCATTTCCTACCAGGATGTGGATTTAGCTAATGCATTTTTTTTTTGTTTATTTGTTTTCCTTTTGCTTTTGTGTGGATGTTTATGAGAAGTGTATTGTCTTTTGTGATTGTAATATCTTTTGTTTGGTCTTTTTCCCTGTTTTAGGTTTTTCTCTTTTGATTGTTTTTCTTATTATTAGCTTATGTTGTACTTTCTTTATTTATTGGTTGTTTGTCTACCTTTATAATATATATATAGATATATTTTTAGCTTTTATTTGTTATCTATTTAAATAAATTATATAATTTGGATTTATTTAAGATAACTTTATATAAATGAAAATGAGAATGTATTTTTAGAAAGTAGTAAACGTTGTTAAATCAGAAGTTTGTAGTAGTGATATATATATATATATATATATATATATTAAACATAATGAAAGGATTGCATCATATATTTATCTCTTATGGTTTTATTTTTTTGGTAATTAATCACTGCATGCATTAAATATAGTAATTAATCTAAATTTATTATAATTATTTTTTGAAAATTTTTTGTTCATCACCTTAATTTGAACTTAACATTATAATCATGATGATTTGTTAGCTTTCATGAAATGTTTTCA
>NC_052483.1:5352944-5418943 GCF_009730915.1 Dioscorea cayenensis subsp. rotundata
GTTGATCTTATTATTTTTGACTATTGGCAAATTGGCGCCTTGGTGTTAAATATGTGAAACAATCTACACATAGAAGAAAGAAATTTTATGACATTACAAAGAAGTTAAATTTGGATATTAGAAGGAAATTGTGTCTTGATTGTCCATCCAGATGGAACTCTATGTATGACATACTTGTTATGGCACTTCGTTACAAGGAGGCCTTCTTATATTTGGGTGAAAGGGATAGTAATTTTATGTAATGTTCAACTGATCAAGAATTGAATGATGTTGTTTATTTGTGCAATTTTTTTAAAGTCTTTTCATGAGGCAACTTGTGCATTTTCTGGTGTCAAATATCCGGCTTCTAATTTATATTCAGAGGTGTGTGGTAAATTTATTGTAAATTGCTAAATGTGGTTAATAAACTGGAATCCTTTTTGACACCTATGGTTAATGAAATGTAGAAGAAGTTTGAAAAATATCGGTCTAAGTATAACTTGATTTTATCTTGTGCTATGATTTTGGATTCTCGCTATAAAGTCAAATTTATTTAATTTTGTTATACTAAGGTGTGTGGAATGGAAGTTGGGGGATACACTTCAAATGTGGTTAATACTCTTTACAAGTGCTTTAAAGCTTATAAAAGTGATTAGGCATCTTCTTTCAAATATACTATAAGGAGCAAAAGCAATGTGATTGTGAATGATAATAGCATTCATAATGATGATTATGATGAAATGCAAGAGTTAGATACATTTGAAGGTTCTATTGGTAGAATTCAAATGCAAAAGTCAAAGTTAGATCATAATTTGGAAAACCCATGTTTGGATCAAAATGTGGAGTTAGATGTTTTGGATTTTTGGAAGTCTCATTCAATGAGATTTCCAGACCTCTCAAACACGGCGTGCAATATTTTAACTATTCCAATATCCATTGTTGCCTCAGAAAGCACATTCAGCACAGATCATTGAATGATTAGTCCTTATAGAGCTCCATTAAGTTCAAAGACGATGCAAGCTATAATATGTCTACGAGATTGGTTGTTAGCATCCTTTGAACCAAGTAAGTTAATTATGTTTTAAAAATTTATGTTAGTATTTTTTAACTAATTATTTTTTATTGAACTATGGTTTTAATTAATAATTTAATGGAAAATCTGATATGGTGGTTGATGTCGAACAAGATAATATATCTTCAAGCTCAAATTATGTGAATGATTTTTCACCGTAGGTACTTTTTTCGAATATTTGTACATTTTTAGGATACTTTTTAATATTTTTTATATTAACATTTTGCTTGGTGGTATTTTATATAGGTTATTGGCTTCCTTAAACTATTATGACGGGATTCAAGAATCAATTCTCTCTATGATTTTATGTAATATCTGTTTCTTATGGAATAATTTTAAAACGTTGTATTACTTATGCAAGATTTGTTTCTTATGGGATATTAGACTTGTTCTTGATGTAATAATTGTTCATGAAATTATGTAATACTTGTTTATAAAGTGCTTATTTGAACTATTTGTTCTACTTATGTTGTATTTATTTAATTGTTTGACAAAATATTAAGGGTTATACTAGTGGTTTTATTTATTTAAGCCCGAATATATGGTCTGCTCTTTTGAGTCTAGCCCAATCTAGACCTAGACCCAGCCCATCCCATGTCCAACCCTAATTGATATATTTATATGAGAAGAGCTAGATGAATGCCGGAAGTTAGACGCTATATTTTCTTGTCTGTTATTTTATAAATGATCCATAATATAATGCTTATTATTCTAATATTTGTGGTTCTTGTGGTTTGCATAAGAACACCGGGTTGTGTATTAAATCATTCAAGAAATTTGCACTTCCATGTACTCTTTTAATATTGAAACTAAGCAAAATAAATATTTATGATTGTGTCTTCAGATATTGCTATAACTGAAATATATGAAAAATATATTCTTGATTTTCTTCTGAAAATCATCAACCCATAATGCAATATCAAAGTTTTTGGTTGAAATTTTCAAGAGTTAGTAAATAGATATAAATCACTTATAAGAAAATCTTCTTATATTATTGTGTAAGTAGATGGTATAGTGTCATTCAAGTTTCGAATTGAGATAAAATGATAGTATATGCATGCTCACTTTCATCTTCACCATAACTTGTGAGTCCAAACATGAGGTGAGCTCGCTTTAGCTAGTTGATGCATTGGCTGGGCAAGTTTGCTTGTCTTTCAAGTCTCGATAAGCTTGCCTTGGTCTCGTGCAAGCTCTCAAATCATTCAAAGCTTGTGTGTGGCTAGTGAGTCCAAGGTGAAAAGAAGGGCAAGACAACCTTCCAACCTACAATATTCATATAGTGTTCTATAATAAATGCACATTACTACAACAGTATTGTCAATTTAGGGATTTGATCCTGAGTCTGCCATTCATCATCCTCATAAAATTCCACAATGCGAAATAGTGGTTATTCATCTAAGTCATTTTCTATAATAGTCACTACACGAAAAGAGTTTTAGTGGTAATTTTCAAACCCTTTAGAGGTGGTTTTAACTGCCTCCATAGTTATAGTGTTGGTTGTTAACCACTTCTAAACCGTCTCAAAAGGTGGTTATAACTGTCTCTAAAATTTGTATATGGTAGAGGCGGTTATAACCGCCTTAAAAGCTAATAATTTGTAAACTTCTTTTTGTACTTGTAGAAGCAATTATAACCGCCGCCTCAAAAACTTATATAATTTAAAATCCTTATTATAATTTTTAGAGAAGGTTATAACCACTTCAAAAACTAATAATTTTTTTTTAGAAGCGGTTATAACCACCTCTAAAACTTGCTCATTAGCTAAGTTGAATTTGATATATATAAACAAATTTTTTGAACCACAAATCTACCAGATAAATCTAAAGACCCAATGATGTTACTGTAATAATGATATGCATATGAGCAACATTGAAAGTGTATTTGTAAATAGAAGGCATGATAGTAGAACGATTAACATAATACACATAATTAATAAAGAGAAGAAAACGATAATCATGCTTGGTTCAAACAATAAAGAGAAGCAACAAAAATTCTCCAATGAATGATATTAGATAGATTATGATGGTCATGCAGGAATTGATAAAAAAGGAGGAGAATGATTTCAAATTTTATAGTACATATTCAAGCTCTCCATCTATTTCATAGAATATATTCCAAATTAGTTTATAACTACAACAGTGTAAACAACTTTGTACATTGTTTTGTCATCAACAATGTAAATTCTGTTTCATCGGTAATGTCATTATGTCATCAAACCATTATCATCAATAATGTCATCGAACCAGGTATTAAACCTAAAATTCAGTTATCAATATCGTCATTATGTCATTATTAGTTAAAGTGATTGTCACTTTACCATTTTAAATCTAATATAATATTATAAAACCATCTAAAGTGGACAACCAAAATGTTCTTCAATTCAATTTTTGTTGCATCTAATCTCACACCTGATGGCAATTACAATATTAGAAAGCACTAATCATGTAAGTTGACATAACAAAAATTAACTCGTAATTTAGATCCTGAATCCATTATTCTACTTAATCAGGTTCTTGTTGATTCAATATATAAGTTTCATTCCAAATGAATTAGTTCTTTTAATAATAATCAATTGACTTCTCCTCAGTGAACCAAATTTATATATATATATATATATATATTATTACACACCAAGACTAACTGCCTCAAACTTAAGAGAAATAAGAAAGCTTCACCAATGGAGAACCAACCAGCCTGATGATAATAAAAATTCAAGAGTTTACCAATGCATAATCATAGCCTGCTAAATTTCTAAGAAAAAAACCTTCACACTAATTCATCATAAACTTAAATAAACAATTTGAGATTTTACAACACAACAATCCATTAGTTTTCTTCCACTCTTAAAGAGACAAATTTTCAAACTCCGGTATTCTATCAGCAAATCATCACTAAACTTTTTAACAATCCCTTCCACTTCATAGTTTCATTTCTCTAGAGCCCTTTGTTTCTTATAATCAATTAAATATTCAATTCCAAATTATAAATTTCATCTCCAACATGCAGCTACATCTAAATACCAACAACTTAAATTTACTTCTAATAGTGAAACAGAACCACCCATGTTGCTAATTTATCAATGAATCAAGGTTCCTAATTTATTCTAGTTATCAATGATGACTGACAATATATTGTACCAACAAAACTTAAATAAAGCACTAGGAAGATTGATTTGTATTGCCTAATAGAAGAGCTCCATTAGTTGTTGCATAACATTCACAATTGAGAAAACCAAAACCAAATGAGACCTACTCTAAATAGAGAACCTTGCACTTGAACATATACTTGTGAATCAAAATTAAGAAATAATTGCAATACCCTACATTATAGATGGGGTAGTCCTAAACTCACGGCAAATACTTTGTTAAGAAGCGAAGTCAAATTTCAGAAATTTAGCAACAACAAATGCTACCCCAGCAATAATTTGATGAGGCTTAAACTAAAGTCAGAGTGAGCTTCAAAGTATCCATCATAGAACAGACAAACAAAATGATTGGAAATGGTGGAAAGGAATTAGAGTGTTTAAATATGTGTTCTTAGACTCAATGAAAAGGCTGACAAGTAATAATGTCCATAATGTGTTGTTTGATCAGTTACTCTTCATATATTCACAAGTAAAATATAAAAATAAAAATAAAAAAACTACAAAATTTTTTACATAATTTAATGCTATTAATGAAGATCATAATGCCTACATTTGGAAAAGACATGCCAACCAGAAGATGCTGATAGTTGAAAATTACACATTAATTAGTTATGTTCTTAATGCTAATGACATGCAACCAGCTCTTGTACTTAACCATCCTATTTTACTCAATAAACAGGATAACTGATGAGATTACACAATTGTGCCTGACCTACTTAGTGATAATATAACTATATACATACAAAGATGTCCTACTTATAAAGGAATTAGTTCTTTTCTAATAAAATTTCAGTACAAGCTTCACAAATACGTCAAACAAAATTTTCTTGGGAGCAAAGATGCATAGGATCAAGTGGTTCATAGTACAATTTCACATAAATATGCATCAATAATTTCAAATTTTGGCATACAAATCGCCATAAAACATTCAAAATAATAACATCGGAAGCAGGAAATCGAACCCTTTTCCTTTAATTTTTGAGAACAAGATCAAATGAGAGCATGAATCAAGAAAAATGAAACAGAGGAAACCTGGATGATGGGCAAAGAGTGAAGCTAGAGATCATCCCTAACATCTCCAATGAATCGCTCTAAATTAAGCTTGTAAGAGTGCGCAACATGCTCCGACGTATTGCTCTCACCCTAGAACCACAACACAACCTTGATCTCCTGATCACCAGCGGCCTCTTTTGATCTCCTCACCATCTCTTTGTATAGCTTCTTCCCGCGCTCCTATTCTCAGATGGCGGTGCCACCGACAATACACCTTGCGACTCTGATCGTGGATCCAAGAGAAAAGGAGGCAGGGGTGGAGGTTGATGGCGAAGGGCATGCCAGGGCCAATGGCGCAGGTCTTGGTGACATCGATGTCAAAGTGGAGGGGATCATGGGTCTCCTCCCAGGAGGAGTAGGCAATGAAGCGGAGGATGGAGGTGTAGGGGTGGTACGGCAAGGGTACGACACCGTTTTACTACCAAAAATGGTGAGTGAGTGATTTATTGTTGTCTTTTTTAATTTAAAAGTATGTCGAGGGGTTTTGTTAAATCAACTGCATAGGTCAATAGAAAAAAAATTTTATACGATAATTGATGCGGTTTTCTAAAAACCCCTCTATGTATCTGCTTCTGAAAATTAAAATTGGTGTAGTGAGTTATGTTTTTCATATATATATATATATATATATATTTCTTTATATTATAAATATATTCCATATATGTTCCTATAATATGAAAATGAAGGGAGTGTTTATTTTTAGATTTATTATAAAAGAATAATAAGGAATCCACCGGTAAGGTGGCTTATTTTTTCTATAGTTAATTAAGATGTATTGGATACATGCAAGTGATGGAGGTCCAGTAACTATTTGATGAGCCAACAAAAACATATTTCACGTGGCAGTTTTTAACTTAATGTACTTTTCTTGGTCATAGGTACAATATCCTAAGTGGTTGGGGGGATCATACAACCAAATAATGAGAGCAAATATATATCCAATGACATGTATTCTATTGCTCTGATCAAAGTTTTGAAGGAGTTTATATCTAAATGTAAAAAGCAATGTTTTCATATCCGGACTGGATCGGGTGGTCGGACTGGGTTGACCTGGACCCGATTTTTAAACTGGTCTTGTGCAATATATATAACCGGATTTTAATAAAACCGGGATTGAACCGGCAACCTGGCCAATCAAACCGGTGACCCGGTGACTCGCCGGGTCATCAACATGGGTTTGCACAATTTTTTTTAATTTTTATTTTATTTTATAATATACTAATGTTTGGGGTTATAATGTAAAATTATAAAACTAAGAAAGGGAAAGACCAAGGGAATATTTTTATGTTTTAATTTTTATAGATTTCTTGGTTGTTTATTTTCTCGTTGAATATTTTTATGTTTTTCAATTAATTTTATACTAGTTTATTTTTATGTTATTTGGTGTATTTCACATTTTTAATATGGTGTACTTCAATACTTATTTATGTAAAATACTTGCTTAAAATTTTAAAATTCATGTCTTTATTTTTTTTATTCTTCAATATTTGATTTGTTGAATATATATAATTAAAATTTAGATTATTTTTAATAAAAATTGTTGACCCTAGTTCAACCTCGATTGAACCCCTCGACCCTTGACCCCTGTCCCCTAACGTTTTCCGGGTTAATGCCTAGTCCGGGTTTGAAAACCTTGGTAAAAAGTGTTGAGGGGTTGGTGTTAATTAGTTGCTAGTTTATTTATGCTAATTGTTTATTTATTTATTTGCTTCTTTAAGCATTTGATTAGGAAACTAACTCTTAAATAGTGTTTGATTGGGATATAAGTGCTATTATGTCAATCAAATTATAATATCTTATAAATTATTTAAAAACAAATTAATTATTTGAATAAGTATATTTAATATTTAAATTTTTAAAAAAACCATTGCAGTAACAAAATTATTATATTAAAATAATTTCATCAAAACTAAGGTGAATTTTTGTATAATTAAGCTCCCTACATTTGAAAATGTCACATTAATCAAAAAAAGTTCTCTTGTTGCTTTCACAACTTTTGTTCCCTTGTTCGTTAAATAAGTTTTGCTTTTCCTAGATTTCAACAATGGAAAATTCGCTAAAATCATCTTGTTAAAATCACTGTTACAGAAGAAGATGAAAAATGCTTTCTTTCTTGAAGAAATAGATGCAGCTCCACGATAGATACAAGATAATCTCTAATGTTGTTTAGTTGGCAGGCTGCTCACAAATAAGAGAATTAATTTTTCAAACATAACGAACATGATTGCCTTCGTATTCTAATTTGGTAAAAACAATCTTCATCACAGAGTTGGTTCCTAATAGATATCTCTTCCAGTTCTTTCACATTGGCATACTAGACATGCAACGAGTTATTCAAACGACCCCTTGATTTTTTTTTATTAGTTAGTACCTTCTAAGCTTTAATCAAGTTAAGCATGAAGAGAATCCCCTTCAAATAACCTTATTTTTAGTAGAGTTTTGGGTGCAATCTATGACTTATCTATTAGTTTTCTATCTAAGAAACTATAAAATTGTTGGAAGTTATATAAAGAAGTTTATAGAGTATGATGCTAAAAGGTTTGATGGCATGTGGAGGACATATTTGGGAGTAGGGTGAAGAATGATATATGACAACCTATTAAGAGAAGAATGAAGTTGAAACAACAAGATCTTGATTGGTTATGGGCTAATTTCAAGTAAGAGAGTTTGTTGGTGTTTTGCTTCTTTTGTAGGATTATTAGACAGTTAGAGAAGCTTCGAGAAAGGCTATATGATAATAACTATGATTAAATGGAATTTGTATATGGTGCATGGCTTCGAACTCCAAGCTAAGCTCCAAAATAGTACCAGGAAAAGCTTTTACAATTTGCTTTGACTAGCAGCTGGTGAAGGTACAGTGATGGACAACATGGTAGTTGATTCTCACAAATTTGGAAATTCAAAAAATCAACCTAATAATTATGGGACTCACATTACTGGTAGAGGTAGTAATTCAAGTATGGAAAGAATCATGGCCAATAAGGAAGGGTGGAAGTTGATTTAGTGGAAGGAGATATGGAAGGTAGTGAAGACATGAATGGGAATGTGATAATGTACCCAAGACTGTGCTGAATAAGAGAAAAGGGCCAAATTGAATTATCTCATTAGCTGGATCAAAGTTTGATAATGGATGAGCAAGTTGTCCAAACACAAGTAGTAAGTAGGCTCTGGCTCACAAGACCACCCAGCTTTATGAGTACTATCTCATGGAATTGTCATGGGCTTGGGAACCCACAGACAATTCAAGTGCTAAAGGAGAAAATAGCTTGGGCTAGGTAGCCTATGGATTGTTTAATGTCCTACTTTCACTCTTGTTACGTGAGCAATACAATTTGGCTCTCAAAGATTATTTAGATACTCTCCATCATCAAGAATTTTTCTGGAAGTAGAAGTCCAAGAATCTATAGCAAAAAGATGGTGATGCAAAAACAAAATTCTTCCATCCTTTACTTCTAGTTGAAAATGATGGAATTCTATATGTCACGACACGAACTTGGGCGATGATGTAGGTATGGTGATGGACCCTATTGTGTATGCAAGGCCTCAGAATGACAAATGCAAGAATAAACAACAATGCAAATTGAAGGGAAGATATAGTAGAATTCACATGGGATATAAAATGTGTCCTTACTTGATACTACAATACATTGCTATAATACACTTATATCTATAGGACAACAATGAGTTAAATATACAAAGGTTCCTCCAGTCCACTTAACCGATTGCAGTTTACCTATATGTACCTAATGCGCCATTAGTTGAATCCTGCAAAGATTATACAAGTCATCATAGAGCATTCTAGGACAAACACAGTCTTTTCTCAGATCCAAATTCTTGTTTCTTAGATATAACTGGTAGTTTAAAAAAAAATTAGACAAACTTTTCCATGTACGAAAAATTATATATCAGATGCTCAATGGGTCAAAAACACAGATACACAATAGTGCCAAAATATCATGTGTACAATAACACCAGAACCATAGATACACAATTGTGCCAAAATATAATTACACATGCACTATAATGCCAGAATATAACCAAAAATGCATTAGATGCTAGAATATAACCACAAATGCACAATAGTACTAGAATATCATATGAATAGTAATGCCAGGTCCACATTTTTTTTTATATATGTAATGCTATTACTATATAAATCCTTTATGATACCCAATGTTTTCAGAACTGGACCGGGAAGTGAACCGGCCAATCAACTGGGTCATGGGTCAATTGGTCGGATCGGATGACCCGGTTTGGTAGAACCGGATGACGTAATAATTATATTAATATAATATATATATATATATTTATATAATATATATTATATATATTCTCCAAAGCAATCAAAACAAGCTATGAAATCTTTTTCCTATCTAAAAAAACTGATTGCAAGCTACTAGAAAAAGCAGGGATTGATCCGGTTGAAGAGAAGCGAAAAGCTCGGAGATCACTTGGCCCGTTGTTGGGCTTTTTTTCCCGAACTCCAAACTAGTCGAAAAATGGCAGCCTTCTTCTCGCTTGAGCGCTTCCCATGGCTTCCACCTTCTCTTTAGCAGCAACGCCACAACCTCCATCGAAGCTAAGATTCACGTTAGTATCTCGTTCAGTGGATTTTTGGATTTTGGTTCTTCAAGTGGAGATGGTGGAAATGGGAAGGTTCCTTCTGGAGGTGGTGGTAGCTGCTGTGATGATGACTTTGGTGATCAAGATGGGGGAGAAAAACAGGGGAGAACGGATCTTAAGTTCGTAACTTTAAAACAAAATTCAGAATCGGGGTCAACCCAGTTTTGGTCAAACCAGCCGGTTCGCCGGGTTTGACCGGGTTGACTCCCAGTCAACGAGCTTCATTGAACCGGATCAGGCTACCGGCCGGTTCCCGGTTCTGCCGGTCCGACCGACCGGTCCGGGTCCGGTTTTCAAAACATTGATGATACCATATTGATATTATCATTACACAAAACTCAAGATGCACCTCTTGCCACTTTGTAGTACACTAGGTTGCTATACAGAAATCCATGAATATATCATGAGTATATATATACACACACATATATACATTTACTAAATAGCTAGTAAAATATTAGGTATAATATAAAATAAACATTTGCATGTCAAATTGAATAGATACCTTAGACTAAATAGTATTAACACTAGAAAACAATTATAAAGCATCTAATTCTATTATTTAAAAATTGCTAGATTAAGAAATAAAACTTACTTTAAGTTTGGCCTACACTTAATTCACCTATTGGTCAAATTAAGTTCCCTATGTATCACTTGAAAAAAAGAATCAAGGCCCACGTAATTCTTTATTTTAACTGAATGACAAAAAAATTCATGAACAATAGCCGATAATCAACTAATAATAACTCATAACAATAGTTATATAGAAAATTAAGCCAACTAGGTAAAATTATCATGTATCACTCTCACCTTACACCCTTAACACCTCGAAAAGCTTTTGTGCTTTGGTTCAGGTTCCTGATACGCTCCATCTTATGCATACTAACACTCATGTATATGGTTGGTATAAGTAGTAAAGTGTATCCTAAGGCAGAGCAGTTGATCCCTTAAGGACTGGTGCTCATAATACTAATCTCTCTTTGAAATCATGTGTGAAATCATTTAAATCATATGAAATTATGCTTTGGCTTTATTTCTTTTGTGCATCAGTTTGGGATAATTAGGTATTACAATGTTTAGTAAGGAGCAACAATGGTTTTTAAGTAGAATATTTTTAATAATGTAAATAAGGGCAAAAAAGTGAATTCAAGGCTATTTTTGTGCTAGGTCAGCAAGTATTAACTAGGTTAAGCTTTTTGGCACATTTTTGCAAAAGGTTTAGACTACGGTGTACTACAGTGTCAAAACTCAAACAATAAGCTCTGAATTGATAAATATGCAAATCACATGTAGTTTAGTGAAATTCCCCTTTATGTTTTAGTTGGGAATGCAAGCTTCACTTGGTAATTTGAACTTTTTGACACTTTGAAGACTACCACCTTTCAGGCTTGAGACCAAAGAATGTCATACTTGTTTTCCTTCTATTTTATTTTTTGTCTATTTGAGAATATGGAAATGCTTAAGTGTGGGGAAGTTTGATAAGTGTTTGATTGTATATATTTTAGTATCAATACTTGAAGCATTTTTATTTATTCCTTTGATAAATTTTATTGATTTTGGTACTTAGTTGATTCATATTTTGTATTTAGGCTATATAAATTAGAGAATCCACATAAGCTCAAACAATGACAATCATTTTGTTGATAAAAGACTATACCAGTTCATATAAACCTTTTATTTTCTAAATATAACAAGGGATTAATCCAAAAGTATGAATACAAAATGTGCAATTAGATATCCTCTCCTTCTATGTATATTGGTTTCATATATATTATTCAACATAATCATTTAAACACTACATCCTGAACAAATATACTTCAGCTATATTGAGGTCTTAATTTGGCATGGAATTTTCCAATTTATCCACTTTCACATGCAGCAGGTTTTAAAGACAGATTTTTCTAATCCTCATTAAACTTAGAAACATAATATATGTATATATATAAATAGAATGACAAGATTAAATCATTTTGTCATCTCTCGAATTAAAACATTTTTTTCTATATTAAATTTTTATACGATAGCAAAATAAAGTGATCATCATAACTTGGTGTAATTTATATTTTATGAAATAAATTTAGAGATCACTTGTATATATTTTTTTTACATGATCAATTTAAATTAAAGTAAACATTTATGATTTTTTTTTATAAATCGTTTGATGGTGAAAAATCTAGGAGCTCTCTCAAATATTTTTTATAGTTTAGTATTTTATCCATTTTCTTAAGTTTGAATTTTCCTTTTTTTAAAATATTTTAATATATACTAATTAAATAAGGAAGCAAAGGGAAAGGCCCTTTGTTAATTAAATTCTATTAGCCCTTGACCTTTGATTTATATCCACCAAGAAATCAATTGTTTCTTAAAACCCAAGTTCTTTTATGCATTTTTTTTTTATTTGACCCGTCAATATTAAAGTTAGTGCCCGTCAATATTAAAGTTAGTGCATGTTGTAATATAAGGGATAATTTTGTATGGCTATTCATGAAATTTGATTTGTTTAGTTGTCTATGTGTGTATGATTTTTTTCCCCTCTTTGATGAATAGACGACAAGTGCATTCTATTTAAAGAATTTTCAAAGGGACGGGTAAGTATGGAGGTACACCAGTTACTGTGGCTTATGAACCTCCTAGAAAGATCCCCTGCAATGTAATTCTAGAGGAATGAAACTATTATTTCTCCCACAAGGGCCCCACACCAAGATCCACTGAACAGTACCCTAATCCAAGTTTACAGTTCATGAACAGTAAAAAAAGTGTGGAGTCATTAAAATGAAAGAAACAAAAAAAAATAAAAATTGTGTGGAGTCATACATTCCTTTTTGTAGACAAAGTTCTTGAATCAAATAGGTTTGATATCTATAAAATACCCTTTTTACTTTTCTCTCTCTTCCCTTCTAGTCCCCGTACTTGGAATTTGGTATTCTAAGCCTCTCTACTTTTTAAAGTGAGAAAATCAAGTTGAAAAATTAAGGGTAGTTAACTTTACCATTTAATTTTATTGATGTGGTTTTTTCATATAAATATTATTAAAAAGTTAAAAAAAAAACTAAAAAAGAACTTTCTCTTCCTCCTCCTCCCCTATACATAGCCAAAACCTTTATCCCTACCCTTACATGCCAAGAACCCACTGCCGTATGTGAGACAACCCTCGTGTGTACTGCAAGTACACGGGTTGCTCAAGTAGTATAATGTACCCAAAAGTCGGGTAGTTGAATCCACAAGGAACAAGAATACCAGTATTTACTACTTCCTTGTCATCTACCGTAATCACGTAATTTTGTGAGGAATTACGCAAGTGATTGAATTTAAAGATAAGATAAATAATGAGGGAATAATGGAAAAGGATTCAATAAATACAAGATGAATACCGGCCCTAGGATTTCCTATGACTTGTAGTATTTAGCTTCTTCCTAATCAAGATAAGTTGAGTCATGGGTATCCTAAAACACACCGGTCCCTTTCTCAAAGCTACCGATGACTATTCCCCAACAAGGCTTTAGCGGTGATCTCTCTCTCTTTGTCTAAACCACATATGTCTATTTGGAGCTCTAGAAATCCCAAAATGATTAACCCGATTCCTTATATTTGATCAATCCCTTTCTCAAGGTAATTAATCCTTAATCCCATACAAACCTCGGTGGTGATCTCTCTCTTCACTTAGGTTCATACGATTGCATTATGCTTGGTAGAATATGGAGGTAGGGATAATCAAATCAGAAGTGAAAAGGGGGCACTCTTCTACCTCAAAGCTCACATTCTCAACCCTCTCCAATCTTGGTGAATCTAACCCTAGTGGGTCTCTCGACACATCACTAGTGTGATTAGAACACACAATCAATCTCTCACTAATATGGATTGTATGGCATTAAAACATAAGGTCAAAACTTAACATAAATCTCAAATTAAGGAAAGCAAAACTTTATATGCCAAGATACCCGAAGGGGTTTAACTCCTCATGGAGCAATACAATATTAGATAAATCAATGAATGAAAACAATAACAATCCATAGATAAAGTCTCCTCAAAATTGGTGAGTGATGCTCGTTGAATAGCTCCATAATATCCAAAGAACCACTTCACCAGCAAGAGGTATGCCACCCCGGATATAGTCCATAGTACTCCCTTGATGACCTTGATGATGATGGAATCGATCAAGATCAATGTTGGGACCTCTTTTTCAATGCAAAGACCTTCTCCAACCCCTAACTGCCTTCTATACTTCAACTTGCATGAAAAGATGCCAAAACAATAGATATTAGCCCTCTTTATAACTTCCTCTTGGGGGTCTACATGGGGGTGTGAGTGCCTATGTGGCACCTGTATGGAGGCACACGACCATGTGCTAGGCACTGTGTCTGCTCATGTGGGGCTACACAACATAGCATACTACCGTGTGGTGAGGTGTATGACCTTTTGTCTCGTTGAAAACTTGGAATTCTCACCTGGAAATTATACACGGGTTAGTACACAACCTTGTGACCGCCCCTCTTCCCTTCTAATGATTGAAAATCTCTTTGAAACTCTTAGAAGTTGGAACACATACCCGTGTGGATCTTTGCTATATTTTAGTGTTATATAAGGCATTTTGTGATAAATGGGTATGTTGACAGGCTTTGGGACAAAAAAGACATGAAAAGCAATGCAATTTTGAGAGGAATGAGTACAAAAGAATAATTCCAGATAGAAGCATGACCTTCGGACGAGCATCTTTAGGGCATGCTGAACACTAGATAGAAGAGCTTCAAGAGCATAGCCTTTTCGCATGGTTTCTGTTGCCTAGAGCACAACCATGATCATCAAGCAAGGGCATGCTTCTAGGCCGTACAACCCTTTAGGTGCTAGATTTTTGTTCAGAATTGAATCTAAGTGGCGCTAGGGATAAACACGGGTCCAATACATCCTTAGGTATGGTGGTGCACTAGCCCATTATCTGTAGAAGAAATTCTGAAAGTTAGGTTTTAGAGGGGATCTTTTGGCAAAATCTGAGGAGGACGACTAAGGTTCCAATCAGAGGTCAAAGATAGTGGAATCAAGCCAAGTCAATGCGAAACCTTAGGCAAGTTATGACTTCAAGCTAGCGGGAATAAGATGTTTGAGGAAGTTTTCATTATGTTTGCAATCTTTCCTCTTGATTTGGATTGTATTAAGATCTTTTGTATTATGAGAGGCTAAATTTTTAACGGTGCCTCTGACCATGAACCTTGAGTTTTTTTTCCTTGTAGTTGATTTCTTTATTTTATATATTTACTCTTTAGTTGCTTTGCGAATTATCTAAATATTCTTTATGCTTGTGATTGTTTGATTAATTTCCCAATTGCATACTTGATTTGCATGATTAGGATTGAGAAATCAATCATGCTAGGTCTAGACATAGATGATAGGGATCGAGTGCACGCCTAGAATTAGGGTGTTTGGTGTCAAACCTTTCGCATTATGGTTAAACCTAATAGCGGGTTTCACAAAGTGTTAATGCAATTCTAGGGCGATTAGCATTGTTGTATGGAATCAGGGTTAGTCGCATGTACCAAAGGGATTATTCTACATTAGGAAACTCCACGGTCGTAGAATTCTCAACATGGAGTCAATATAGGGAATCAATTACAAGAAAGATTCAAGGGGATTGATGTTCTTGGTACCATTTCATCTCATTGATCCTATCTTGAATTAGCCATCATGTTTACTTTTCCAATCTTTAATTGCAAAATTAGGGTTACTATCAGCTTTCGATTTTATCTCCAGGGAAAAAAGGGAAAGTCAGTATTAGGAGCATCAGTCCTTGTGGATTTGACTATCATACCCCTAGGATACACTTTACCACTTCATACGACTTGTACACTTCCGGAGTATACCCAAGGAGCATATTAGGAAGAGATCTTCACAATCCTTGGGCACATTATTGATGATGGTATGGCTCCAGACTTTGAGAAATCAGTGGCATGATCAGTGTGCTTTACAGACATGAAGAAATCATTGTCCAAAAATTAAAAGATTGAAGCTTTCTTCATCCTAAGCTTCACAATTGCAAGGAAAAAAAAGAAATCTTTATCCCAAAATTTATTCTTCTAGATATTATTGCAAAGGAATAAAGAGCAAAAAAAACCCAAAAGAAAATTGGTAAAAATGTTAAAGAGAAAAGGTGTGTAATCACCTACTAGGCTGGAGTAAAAGGAGTCATAAAGATTAGAGAGATACAAAAGCCATTGTGAGAGGCCTTAAAAAGAAGAGAATCTAATAATATAATATATGAGAACAAGACTGAAATATTTCTTGGAAAAGCAACAAGCCTTAATCTTTGAGGAAGGAGAACGGGAAAGATAGAAGGAGAACTAAAGTTCTCTTTAATTATTTATTATTATTATTTTTTTATAGCATTTAAATCTCAAAAAAGCCATGTCAACAAAATTAAATCATAAAATTAACTTCCATTATATTTTAGGCTTGATTTTCCCACTTTAAAAAAAAATTAGAGGGATTAAAAAAACCGACTTCTAAGTGTGAAGACTAAAAAGATAGGGGAAATAATCTAAAGTGGTTATTTCGAGTATTAAATGAATCAAATATATTCTTTATAGAGACTATAGGCGTAAGACAACCTTTGGTATCCTTTAAACTAGACTTGACTAACATGTCATCAGTATATTTCTGTTGGGTCAAATAGATGCCTTAAAATGTACATGTTACTTGTACACCAAGGGAATATTTCAACTGATCAATAACTTGATAAGAAACTCAAAATTAAGTTGATGGAGGAATTAATTATTAAACATTGATGAAGAACTAGTGTTGATAATATCATCAACATAGATCAACATTAAGATAAGGGTGGACCATGTCGAAATATGAAAAGAGAAGAATCTGATTTAGATACTAGAAATCCCATTGTTTGCAAGAAGGAGCTAAGATGTTGAAACCAAGCACGATCTGCTTGTTTCAGACCATAAAGAGAATAGTGCAAGCTACAAGTAGTATACCTTATCTTTATCTATGAAGCATTCTGGTTGTGATGAGTATACATTTATTCATTATTTAATATCATTTTATATATTCATTGGGCATGTATTAGGGCCTTATTGTGGAATTCATTGCTAAACATGTTGAACATTGTATCTTCAAGCTTCAAGTAGTGCTTAAGGATGAGAAAGAGCCAAACGAAGCACTCTTAAGCCAAAATAAGGAAGATGGAGCTCTCTCGGCATCAATCATTGAAGAATAGGCCAGACAAGCCCATTCAACGGCATCTTACGGGCATGCTTACGCCCGTAAGCCTCATTCAGAGAATCTTGTGGTCATGCTTATACCTGTAAAGAGGAGTATAAGGAGAATCAGAGGGACTTACAGGTAAGGCTTATGCCCATAAGTCAGGCCATAAAGGCTATCTAGAGGAGCTTACGAGGAGAACATATGCATATAAGGGTGGTCGCTAGGGCTATGCAAAGAAGTTTACGGTCCAGCACTTACATCCATAAGTTGGACCGTAACGTCAGACAAAAGACCATGAGGATAGGACTTACAGCTGTGAGTGATCCCTTAAGGCTTTCGATCCATCTTTTCCAGCTTCCTACAACCGTGTTCGTAAGACTGTAAGTAGCCTGTAAGTGGCTAGGCATAAATATTCCTGAATAAGGTTTGAGGCGGATCTCTTGTTCTTTAGATGGCTAGGCTTGGGGAAAGGAAGGGGCAATTCTCCAGAGCTTTGGAGGTGAATCAAGAGGGAGGAACAACCCACCTACTTTGAGGATAGAGATTGGAGCCATCAAGTAGTGTCTTGGCGGCGTCTTTGGAAGGTTCTTAGGAAGATTCGACGGCAATCTCAATGGCACCATTAAGAATGGGGGGTTTTTATGTTTTCATTCATTCTCATTGTGCCTTATGAATTCTATTGTTGTTCTCCATTAATGAAGAACTAATTTTGTAGATGCTTAGGTGTAGAAGAACTCTAGGGTTTGACTTATTTGACATTGGTTGTGGATCTTTATGCTTTAATTGTTCTCTAATTACAATTTGTATTATTTGAATTTAATCATATGATATTAATATCTTGAATGCTATCGAGTTGAAAGCCTTAGTTTCATGTATGAGTTGCTTGTGCGACGGGACGAAATACACACCAAGCATGGGCATGCCGTGATTGTAGGGGATTGTGAGTAAGCCTAGAATAGGGTATTTTGGAGTTGAGAGTTCTCCTCTCATAATCCTCCTGAGTAAATTAACAAGCAATTCCATGCTCATTGCATTCATAGGGAATATATTTTAGGAGAAATCACATTTATATTCGGTATGGGATTAGGGGCAATCTCTTTACAAGAAGGGTTGTCTACATATTGATTTTTTGTTAATTTACATTGAGATTTCATAGACTACAATGCAATCGTGGAGTGTCTATATCAGCATTGTACCGGATTAGTTACTACTTGCCCTTGTAAGAGGGGGTAGTATATTTTAGGATTTCTCTCAATTCAAATAAGATTGCTAGCTAACAACCTTTGTCCTTGACTTATAAAACCTAGAGGGATTCTATGCCCAATCATCACATTTCCACTTTCTTACTCTATCAATTTTACTTTCATATTCTTGTTTTGAATTTTCATTCTTATTTTCACATTCACACATCACAACTTTTGGTAGGCTAGTTTTCAGAGTTAGGACTAGTATTAGTACTCTCAATTTTTCCTTGTGGATTGGTACCGTGCTCGTGAGCACACTTTACTACTTATCGGCGCGTATGCTTGGGTCTCCTATCAAGTTGCTTCATAAATATTGTTTCATGCAGATGCCATGTAAAAATACATTTGAGATATCAATTTGTTGAAGAAGATAGTCATACAAGGCAACAAAAGCAATGATGATTCATATGGTGAATGCTTTGACGAAGGGACTAAATGTGTCTCCATAATTATGACAATATTGTTGATTATAGCCCTTAGAAATATAACAGGCTTTGAAATGAGAAATATAATTATCCACATCATGTTTCTATGAACCCATTTTTTTGCGGATGATGATGGGGTCATGAGGGCTTGGAACAAAAGACTAGGTTTTACTCTCCCTTAAAGCAGTGTATTTAGTTTGCATGGTGGTTCTCTAAAATGGATGTTTGTTTGTAGTAGAGAAGGAGCTTGGTTTCGAATGAGGGAATTGAGTCATGTTGGATAGAGGTAAGGTGAGCTAAAAAGGCAACACATTTATTTATAGTAGATAGGCATAGTTGCATAGGATGACTTTTAACAAAGGATATGGCTACTAGTGTTATAGGTGTGTTAGGTTGATGGATGTGGTTACGGGATAGATGAGGATGAAAGGAGGGTCTACAATTAAGTGTAAACAAGGAGAAGTTGATGGAGACAAAGTTGGAGTAGGAGTGGTAAAAGAAGGGGTAGTTGGTTGGGAGAAGTATGAGAAGGAGAGAAAGATGAAGTGCCAAATGTAGGAGTTAAACCTTGAAAGGGTAAATGAACATGATTTGATAGTAGCTTCAACCAATGAGAGTGGTATCCTTAGAAAGATCTAGGAGTAATAGTGTTGGATAAAGGATGTGAACATTGACAAGGAAAAATAGATTCATCAAATTTGGCATGCCGTGCAATATATATATATATATATAAATAGAGTCTAAGCCTAAATATCTATGACCAAAGAGAGAAGTAGATGGACAAAGATAGACACAACATTTAATATGATAATTAATTATCTTTTAACGATATGATGAAGAAGAAGATTGATAGAATAGCCAAAAACTTTAAGAATATGAAAACTTGGGTTTTGAACCATATGAGCAAAAGAATTGGGACTTATGTTGGAGAACAGGAGTTGGCATTCCATTAATTAGAGAAGTAGATGTATGAAAAGCATGTGATGAGCATTTGAAATCAAGAGAACTATGAGCTAATAGTGAAACCTGGTGTCAACAATGTGTTGAGTTTTTCAAAGCAAATTCTTCTTGATGTAAATAAAATAATTTCGGGTACTAAATTGAACAATAAATGAAATCAATCGAGTAGACACAAAATTTACGTGAAAAACCCTCCTGTTTAGAGGAAAAAACCACGGGCCAAATTCCAAATTAAATCCACTATCAAAATCAACAAGTACAAAAATTCTCAAGAAAATGAACACTTGATATCACCACCAATAATGGAGAAATGCAAATAATAACTCTAGAAAACCCACTTTCTTGAATGATCACACCAAAGAAGAAAAAACTAGAGAAACATACTCTCCAAAATTGCTCCAAACAAACTTGCCAATTTGATTAGGATTCAATAGAAGAAGAGATACTTTCTTCACCTTCCTCCTTCCAATGGATGCAGAGAACAAAACCATTCTTCTTTTTCTTTTTTCTTACTATAGATGCCTTTTCAATGCCCATATATTTATGTTTAGGGTTTATTTTGCATTTTGACCCATGTCTTTATTACTAATAATATATGAGCTGGATCAAAGTTTGGCCACCAAACCAACAATCTCCCCCTCCAATCCATAGGGAGATGCCCACACTTCAACTCCTCATTTGCAACTTAGTCCCACCGCCTTGGCACAGAATTGATGTTCATCACAGGTCACCACCTTAGTCAACATATTAGCTAGATTTTTATTAGTGGGAATCTTCTTCAGACATATTTCTTTCTTATTTATGGAATCATGAATCCAATGGTACCTCACATCAATATGCTTAGTGCGACAATGATATGTGGCATTCTTGCTTAAATCCAATGGACTCTAGCTATCACAATTAACCATATATTAATCTTGTTTCAAGCCCAATTCTTGAAGAAATCTTTTCATCCAAAACATTTCTTTGCCTGCTTTAGTGGTGGATAAAGCTATGTATTTTTGCAATTTGGACTGCCATGAAAAAGCTCCCCCTATAAAAATAAACACAAACCCTGAAGTTGACTTTCTATCATCAAGGTTACCTGCCATATCCGCATTTGTGTATCCTTCTAGAATTAGTTATGAACCTCAAAAACCTAAATACATCTTCGAAGTACCTCTCATATATCTAAAGATCCACTTCACAACCTCCCAGTGTACTCTACCTGGATTAGAAAGAAATTTGCTGACTAAACCAACTGCATGAGCAATATCTGGCCGGGTGCATACCATAGCATACATGAGACTCCCAACTGCAGAAGATTACAGAATTGCTACCAAATCTTCCTTTTCTTCTTGAGTAGTGGGACAAGATTTCTTTCTAAGTGTAAAGTGATTAGCAAGAAGTGTGCTAACTGGTTTAGCACTATTCATATTAAATCTACTTAGAACCCACTTAACATACTTCTCTTATGTCAACCACAACTTCTTAGCTTTCCTGTCACGAAGAATTTGCATGCCTAGAATTTATTGTGTTGGTCCAAAACCTTTCATATCAAAAGATCCAAACAACTTCTTTTTCAAAACATTGATTATGGCAATATCTTGTCCTACTATCAGCATATCATCCACATATAACAGAAGGATGATAAATTTACTATCTGGAAGCACTTTAAAATAGACACAATGATCTGCATCCGTTCTAATATAGCAATTAATAACTTACCATGAAAGAGTCAAATTTTTTATACCATTGTCTTGGTGCCTGTTTCAACCCACATAAACTCTTCTTCAATCTGCAAACCATGTGTTCTTTCCCTTTCACTTCAAAACATCTGGTTGGTCCATATAAATTTCTTCTTCCAAATCACCATGAAGAAATGTCCTCTTCACATCTAACTGCTCAAGCTCAAGGTCCAAACTAGTAATTAATCCTAGAATAACTTGAATAGAGCTCATCTTCACAATAGGAGAGAAAATCTCATCAAAGTCAATTCCTTGCTTCTAATTAAAACATTTGACCACCAAGCGAGCTTTATATTTTACTATCTTCTCACCATCTATCTTCAACTTGAATACCCACTTGTTCTTCAAGGCTTTTCTACCTCTATTAAGCTCGACAAGCTCATAAGTATTATTCTTCATCAAAGAATTCATCTCCTCATACTTAGCTTTTATCCAATGAGTTTTTTGTTTGTGATTTGAACTTCTTAAAAGCTTTCCAGCTCCCCCTCTTCAGTAACTAAAATATACTCTAAACTGGAATATCTGGTAGATGGATGATGTTCTCTAGCTGATCTTCTGAGCTGGGGTTCTTCTCTAATTTCAAGTGGAAAAGACAACTCCCCTTACTCAACACTATCATCAACATCAACTTGTTCAAGCATATCATTAGATCCATGCTCTTCATGTAGTTTCTCATCATTTGTGATAATCTCTATTGGAGTAATTGGCACTGAAAAAGAAATGTCACCATTACTTGAATTATTCTTCTCTAATGTTTCAAAATCAGTCCAGGTCTTATATTCCTGGAAGATAACATCTCTGGATCTAAAGACATTTTCCTTCACTGGATCCCATAACCTATAACCAAACTCTACATCTCCATAACCAAGAAAAAATGCATGAAATAGCCCTGTCATCAAGTTTCTGTCTTTACTTCTTTGGTACATGTGTGAAAGCTTTGCACCCAAATACCTTCAAATGAGAGTAAGTAATATTTCTCCCAAACCATACTCTCTCGGGAACATCAAAATCTAAAGGTGCTGATGAAGATTGATTCATTAGGTAGCAAGCTGTGTTAAGGGCTTCACCACAAAATAACTTAGGTAGATTAGCCATTTTTAACATGCATTTCACCTTTTCTAGGATGGTTCTATTTGTTCTTTCAGCTACACCATTGTGCTGTGGAGTACCAGGAACAGTCTTTTCATGTCTGATGCCATGCTCCAAGTAGTAATTTTCAAACTCTTTTGAAGTGTATTCACCTCCATTGTTACTACGAAGACACTTCAAGGATGTCCCCTTCTCTCTTTCCACCATGACATAAAACTATTTGAAGTAATGAAACACCTGGTCTTTTGATCTCAAAACAAACAGCCAAACCTTTTGTGAAGCATCATCAATAAAAGTAACAAAATATCTACTACCCCCTTGAGTTTCCACATCAATGGGACCACATACATCAAAATAAACGAACTCAAGAACATTAGTTTTCCTTTCAGAAGACTTAATAAATGAAACTTTATGTTTCTTGCCAAATAAACAATAATCACAAGGGTTTAAACTCATACCTTTAGCAAAGGCAATGAGAGACATCTTTACCAAAATTTGCAAGCCTTTTTCACTCATATGTGCCAACCTCTTCTGCAACAAATCTAAGGAAGCTTCATCTTCAATTGTATTCAAGTCACCTGTAATCATCCTCAATTGAGTCTTATATAATGTATGACACAAAGTACTTTTGACAACCACCATCAAACCTTTAGTAAGTTTCCAATTCTTGTCACCAAAGATATTGATATAACCTTCTAGGTCCAAGCATGAATAGAAATCAAATTCAAATGCAACTCTAGAACATGTCGTACATTTTTCATAATCAATGTACAACCGGCATTTGTCTCCACACAAACATCACCAATGACCACTATATTTACATAACATTTGTTACCCATCTTTGCTCTTCCAAAGTTTCCTGATTTGTATGTAGTAAAAACATCCTTCTTTGATGTAGCATGGTATGATGCCGTTGAATCAATAACCCACTCAACACAAGAATTAGTAACTTGGCTTTCATCCTCATTAAAGAAAAGTACAACCAGCTTTTCCTCTTTAATAGATACAACTACAGTGGTATTCTGATCATCTGTCTTCTTTGAATTCTTCTCATCATTTTGTTCTTTTTTCCATATCCTGCAGTTTCTTCAAATATGCCCTTCTTTACCAGAATGATAGCAAGTGAATTTGCCTTTTGGATATGACTTATCCCTTGACTTAGAGCGTCCTTTAGGGCCTCGACTCTTACTCCTGCCTCTGTTCTCTGTAACTGTAACAAGAACTTGTGAAGTATCAATGCCCATATCTTTCCTTCTTGTCTCCTCATTGTAAAGACTATCTTTTACCATAGATAAAAATAGGACACCATTCGGAGCAGAGTTGCTAAGGGACACTACCAAGGTCTCCCAACTATCAGGTAAAGAACTCAAGAGTAACAATGCCCACAATTCATTATCTAGTGTTATTTTCATGGTGCTCAACTGATTTACCAATTCATTATCTAGTGTTCAACAATTGATCGTCCATCTCTAAGCTTTAGATTCACAAAGCTTTCTGATAACAAAAGCTTTCATTTTGAGCATTCTTCCTCTCATACATATTTTCTAATTTTTTTCATAACACATGTGCATCAACTTCTTTGCTTATATGATGATATACACTGATATCAACCCACTGTCGGATACTTCCTATAGTCTTCTACTGCATTTTCTCCCAATCATCATCAGATTTTTCCAGTTGGCTTAGTAGCTCTTAATTTAATAGGGTCATATAAATCCTTGCAATAAAGAAGGTCCCCCATCTTTGACTTCCAAATTGAATAACTTGAAGCTGATAATTTCATCATTGTACCCATGAAATCCTCCATTTCAATTCACATTAAGAAACCCCGGATCAACAAACCACGCTCTCTGATACCACTTGTTGAGTTTTTCACAGCAAATTCTTCTTGATGTAAAAAAAATAATTTCGGATACTAAATTGAACAATAAATAAAATTAATCAAGTAGACACAAAATTTACTTGGAAAACCATCGTGTTCAGAGGAAAAAAACCACGAGTCAAACTCTGAATCAAATCCACTATCAAAATCAATAAGTACAAAAATTCTCAAACAAATGCGCACTTGAGATCACCACCAATAATGGAAAATACAAATAATAACTTTAGAAAACCCCCTTTCTTGAATGATCACACCAAGAAGAAAAAACTACAGAAATTGCCCTCTATGATTGGTCAAAACAAACTTGCCAATTTGATTAGGATTCAATAAAAGAAGAGATGCTTTCTTCACCTTCCTTCTTCCAATGGACGCATAGAACAAAACCATGCTTCTTTTTCTTTTTTCTCACTATAAATGCCTTCTCAATACCCACATTTTTATGTTTAGGGTTTCTTTTGCATTTTGCCCCCTATCTTTATTACTAATAATAAATGAGCTGGATCGAAGTTTGACTACCAAACCAACACAATGTGATGGATATTTTGTTCAACAATCCTATTTTTCTCATGAGCATATGGGCAAGCAATTCAGTGAATGATGTCATTCTAATTAAGAATTTTTTTAGCCATTGAAATTTGCACCCCATTCTGAATGGAAAGATTTAATAGTGAATTGCTTTTCAATCATGGCCTTAAAATTGAGAAAAATGTCATAGATATCACTTTTATATTTGAGAATGAAAATCCATGTGAACTATAAAATCAAGAGTAGTAGTAGTAGTAGTAGTAGTAGTAGTAGTAGTAGTAGTAGTAGTAGCAGTAGCATAATGTTCAACAAGAGCTAAAGGAATGTTTGCTAACTTTCCTATCAAAAAGGATTGACATGGAGAAGATGAGGTAATATCAGGCAGAGAAATTTTTTTTTCTTGGACAATTAGTTATATGGTGTGGATATTAGGATAACTACACCTGGAATGCCAAACCTCATGAGGAGTTAACTCAACAAGAAATGCAGTGGGAGAACTTGTAGTTAGTAAAGGAAACCGATATAAGCCATGTTCAAAAATGCCACTCAAGAGTTTATGTTTTTTTCCTAATTTTTAATAAGAAAGAAAGAGGGCAAAATTCAAAATAACAATCATTGGCTATGACAAAGTTTTGGTAATAAATAAATGGTTTTGAGATTTCAGGAACATCAAGAGTATGAGATAAAAGAAATTTTTGAGAAGAAAAGAGAAATAAGAATTGCCATGATGTGAGATAGTGAGACGTTTCCTATTAACCATTAGTAGTTGATCATTACCACCGTTTTGCTGGGGAAGATGGAAAATACCAAAATTAGAAGTAACATGTGTTGTTGTAGGGGTATTAGCAAATTACTTTTGGACTAGAGAAATAGCATGTAGTTGTTTTGAATATTGTGGGTAAAAAGGAGATGCGTAAGGCTGTGTTGATAACTAATATTGGCTTATGGAGAACCTGTTGTAAAATTTTTCATAGAGCTATTATTAAACTATTGATACACCATCAACATACATTGTTAATATGATTGGTAAAGTCACAAATTTGACATGTTGGTCCCTTGTGATGGAGATTTGGCCATGAATGATGGACATTAATAATTGAGAAAAAAATTTATGTGGTGCCCGTGGTGATGCATATTGTGGTTATAATGGCGGTGTAGGAAAAAGAGGACGTTTATATACAATTGATATACCCTTTGCGTATTATATCGCAAGTGCACAGGTCGTAAGAATTACCCAAAGATCAAGTAGTCAAATCCCTTGGGTCGATACTCTTAGTACTAATTGTCCTTTCTATTATCTAGCCGATGAAAATGAGTGATGTTAGAACCTAACTAGGAAAGACAAAGAGTTAAGATGACAGATGGTGAATCTTAGCTGAAATCAAGAATGAGGTGATGATACCTCGGATACAATCCTCTTGAGACATCTATGCAAATGATTTCCTATATATATATTAGCTACTGATTGAGTATTCTTGGGCCATGAAGACTCTTACAGTAGTCTGATCCCTTTGGTCTACGATATCAAACCCTAATCCCATATGATAATATCGATTGCCCTATGATTGCATTGTAGCACTGTGTGAATCCCTCTAGTAGTTTAAACCCTAATATGAAGAATTCTGCACCATACACCCTATCTCTAGGCGTACACTCAAGCTCTACCTCCTATGTGTGGCCTAACATGATCAATTTCCCAATTATAATCATGCCAATCTAATATATAATTGGGGCTGACGCACTAGAAATTATAAGCATAAAACAACATAGGAGATTCTTAGGAAAATTTAAAACCAATATAAAATAAAGGAAATCAACCACTTCTATGGTGGAAGATTATAGGGCATCAAAATTACTAGCTACATACTATAGGTATTGCTCATGCTACCAAATGAATTAAATCCATCTGTTGCCAACCTAAAGCGGATGCTTTCGACAATCATTTGTAAACCATGGGAATCCCCAATCTAAGTTCTTCCAAGGCTTTGAATCAACTGAATGTTACAAGATGATAACATTATTAATGCATTTTTCTTTATGCCATCTCATATCAACAGTAGTCTTCTTTGACATAAACAACCTTTGTAACCTTGGTATGACAAAAGCTATTGCAACACTTTGTGGGGAATTTTCTTCCCTTTTCCATCATTAATTTTCCATCTTGTTGTGCCACAAATAGGACAACCATCACAATCTGTAGTGTTTTTCCAATATAATGCACAATCATATTTGCATCCATGAATAGATGTATACCCTAAACTCAAGTCTCGTAATAAATGTTTTTGCACATAATACGACCTGGGTATTTTATTACCTTCATGCAAACCAACTTTCAACAATTCAAGTAACATGTCAAATGACTTATTGCTCCATTTGTTATAAACTTTTAAATGGAGCAACTTCATAATAAATGACATTTGTGAAAATTGGGAGCATTCTAGGTAAAGCTATTGTTAAGCTTCTTTTAACAGTTTCCCAAATGCATCATCTATCATTATGTGGTTGACAAAAAGCACCCTTGTCACTTGCACTCTCCAAATGATTAATAAAATTATCAAGATTATCTAACATGCAATTGATACAATCATCTTCTTCCCTATCATTGGAAGACATATTACTGGCATTAAAAGTCTTCCATTTGCATACTTAGATGGGTTTCCATGATAAATCGATGTCATGTAGATTGTATCAATCCCTCTAAGCACTAAATGCTCATACACTTACCTTGATTTTGCTTATACACATTCAAGCAATCTATACATAGGCATCGAATATCACAATAACTACCCAATTTCTCTTCCTCAAATTTCATAAAACTCTTCACCCCTTTGACAGATTTAGATGACCTTTTCTTAGCATGCATTTAACTCTTATCCATGTTCCTATAGATTCAAAAAGTAATTCATTGTTATAAATATATATAATTAATAAACAAACAAATAAATAAATGAGACACTCATGTGTTTATTCAACATAAGATCATAAATTAAAATGTCAGTGGCTCTAAAACAATTAAAGAAGTAATGTGATGGTTAACTAAACAAACAATGAAAAGATGAAAATATTATAAAATATTTTCTAAATTCACTAGTTATGGTTATTTACCATAAAGTTCCATGTGTCTCATGTTCTCCTTTATGTCATATATTTTTCTCCATTTCTGTAAAATATTTGTTTTAGATTTCTTTATTTGCATTTTTACGTGAAAATGGATTATTAATATTATACTCAAGAAAGAATCTCTATTTGTTCATATCCACATAGACTATTTAACATTTGTTATAATGTTCTTAGCAAAAAAATGAACCTTTATTATCATCTCAATAAAATATAAAGATAAAAAAATAAGCCTTTATTATACCCAAAAATTAATTTATGGGTATAGAGAACAAAAGCACAATTATACAAAACAAACAAACAACCGTACAAAGCGAAAATATATTTAGTCCTTTTCCCAACAGGGAAACAGACTAAATAGATTTATTCCACGTGGTGGGAAAAGGACTAAAGGAAGACATGATACCAACCAGGCAGCTCTCACCGGTGTTGTATCTTGTCCAATCTCCGACCACCCAGTCAAAACCGAATGGACGCGAGTCCCCAGCTCAAGCAAGCTCTCTTAACACACACAAAAAAAATTATAACATTCTCTTATAATTAATTTCAAGCCATTAATTTAGATGAGTTCTATAGCCTATTTAGGGAAACCCAAGTTCATGTAAACACTCACCCACATGGTTTCAAAAGTCTACGAAGTTAATGTTTATTACTAAACTTAAATTAATACAACTATAATATGCTGTATATAACTAAAACAAAGTAGCAATCAATGACTCATGACTAGCAAAACTCTATATATTTCACATATATCCACTAATAATTAGTTAGTGTGTCACTATTTAAAAGGCAATCAGGAAGCCCTAACATAAAACATCAATCTTGTTGACTTTGAGTCTTTTTCAATTATTTGTAGTTCTTAGCACAACTTAAGCCACAAAATTTCACATGTTTAATGAATGTGAGTTCAGTAATGCTCCCGACTTTTATTTGTTGTTCTTACCCTAATTGGTCCCTCTACTTTTCTCTCTCTTCCCTTTTGGTCTCTCTACTCAGAAATGCTCCCGACTAGTCCCTCTACTTTTGAAAATGTGCCCACTTAGTTAGAAATGCTACCAAATAGTCCCTCTACTTTTTAAAAATGACCCAACTAGAGGGACTAAGTGGGCGCATTTTTAAAAAGTAGAGGGACTAGTTGGGGGCATTCTAACTAAGTGGGCACATTTTTAAAAGTAAAGGGACTAGTCGAGAGCATTTCTGAGTAGAGGGACCAAAAGGGAAGAGAGGGAAAAGTATAAGGACTATTTTGGTGATTAACAAGTAAAGCAATACTATGATATTTATTGTATATTTAACAATTGATCTTTATCATTTGACAGTTATGTCAAAGAACTAATGAAGAAAAAGCTCTAAAAGAAAACAAAGACTAGAAATATACCACCATGATAGTTACAAAGACACACTATACTTTGATCACAACATCTATTTTATGCATGAGCAAACACCCTTAGAATGAAGAATTAGAAAGAAGCAGTAAAGCAAAAATAATAAACCTTATTATTCAACTCTATTAATGATAGTGTTATTTGTCAATTTTAAATTTATAAAGTGAAATGATAAAGATCCACAATAGGATGAGAAATAAAACTTCATATTTGACTTGATGAAAAGCAAGAAGAAGAAAAGGAAAAAAAAAAAGAAAAAGCAAAAGCACACTCTATACAATCAAGAGAAAACTTTAGCATCACATCAAGGTGTTGGCGAATGTTCATGTGGAGGATCATGATATTAATCATATCTAATGGCGTTCATTTTGCTAATTAAGGTTCTCAAGTAATAGAAGATAATGTTACATTTGGATGAATATAACATTGCAGAGTCAATGGATTTTAAGAATAAATAATTCATGACTATGAGAAATATGAACTCAAAATTTATAGACGATTATCCCTTAGATTATAATCATAACAAACAAAAGAACTATCATATAAAAGATGAGTAACATAGAAAAAAATATCATAATTAAAAAAACAAAGGTTAATCTATAAACAAACATTTTTGTCATCACTTAATTATCCATGAACACAACCTATGAAAACTTGTCAACAAGAATAAAGCATAAAGCAGTGTTATATAAACAATTAAACAATGACAAAAAGTAGTTGCACAATCACTATAAGATGTTAAGTTCAAGCCACATCAAATATCAAGAACCAACAACAACTTAATAAAGGGAAGAGATAACTAAAAAAAAATCATCAAAGATCTGAATCATAGAAGAAAACCACAAATAAAATAGTCACAGGAAAAATGCTAAGACGCTGTGGAGCCTTTCCATTCAACCCTATCCCTTTACAAATTATGGTCTTCAAATCATGAGTATGAAACACAGATCTTGAAATTTCTGTTCTAACAAGATAATTAAAATGAAGCCACTCACTACTACTAGATGTAATGATAAAATCCCTAGATTTTGGAGAGCAAGGATTGAAAACAAAGATTGAAAATCCTAGATTTTGGAGAACCAAAAAGAGCATAGTGGGGATGAGATAAAGAAAGAGGGCCAAAATTTTAAAAGGTAAATGTATTTACTAACTTTTTATGTATAAAAATAAATTTTAAGTGAAGTAAGGCTTTTTCTATTATATAAAAATTAATGCACATCAAATTTACACACACACACATATATATTTATATATATACATAATTACATATTTTCTCAATTTATAGTCCAAAAATTGAGTCATAATAGACATATAAATAGTTATAACTAGTCATTATAAGTTTTTAAAATATGAAATCAAATTTATAAATAGTTATAACTCGCAATATATAAATTAAAATATAAGAATATATTGCTACTCATATGTCAACAACTTAATACATACATATAAATAATATAATAGAATTTCACATGTTTTACATGTATTATTATATGATTACATGTGGTCCAAATTAAACCTTCTATTGTCTATGATGCATTTCATAGGCAAAAAATAAATCTTACTTTTAGTCACAATGTATAATTAGTAGCCAGCTTAAAAACTTCTTTTCTCTACATTATGTATTGTAGAAAAAAAAAACCATGTTTTACCTACAAAAAAAATGTATTACCTAGAAATCATTTGTAGGATTTGGTTTTCCCACCAGTGTTAAATATTTGCCTCCTCAAAGCATTTGTTTTTTTCCCTACAAAAGCTAGAAAACTTAAACAATAAAACCTTCTTGATCGAAAGATAAAAATATCACTTTTAGCTACATTTTACAATTCGTGGCAAAAATTAAAATATCTTTTGTCTACGATATATTTGTAGCAAAAATAGTATTTGTTTTATTTGCAAAAATTAATTGTAGCTTCTAAATATCATTCGCCTTGGTTTTCCCGCCGATGGGAAATATTTCATACCCCAAAATGTTTATTATTTCTACAAAATTACTAAAATGTAAACAATGGAACATACTTGTACCCTCGGTTTAGTGCATAGATGAAACAAAACTATTACCTATGTTTTAAACTTCATGGCCAAAATTATAATTTCTTTTCTCTACGATATATTTCATAGAAAATAATGTTTTACTTTACCTACAAAAACTAATGGTAGCTACTAAAAATCATTCGTAAGCTATGATCTTCCCGTCGATGGGAAATATTTGGCACCACATAACATTTATTTTTCCCTATGAAATCTAAAAAACATAGAAAATGGAACATACTTGTACCTATGATTTCTTGCATACATGTAAACAAAACTATTACCTATGTTTTAAAATTTCATGGTCAAAAATTATAATTTCTTTTCTCTACGATATATTTCGTAGAATCTTTTCTTTGTACTTTACCTACAAAAACTAATTGTAGCTACTAAAATCATTCATAGGCCATAATCTTCCCTCGGATAGGAAATATTTGGCCCCTTATAACATTTATTTTTCCCTATGAAATCTAGAAATCGTAAATAATGGAACATATTTAGCTACAAAATCTAGTATGTAGTGAAAAACAACATAGTGAATACCCAAATTTCTTGTAGTGGACAATGAAAATTTAGCCTAATCTTATATTATGGAGAATCCTAGTACAATCTAATATAGGAGACAAGATTGGAAGCATTATGAAAAATTCCCTCGAAATTTCTCTCAAGATGGATGATAACGAAAACTCCTGAATTAGAGATGACATTGGCATCATTCTTGCAACCGAAGCACCGAAGAAGAAGCATCAACTCGTTCTTCATTGGTTTTCTTCAACCTGCAATCGAAACCTTCACCATCAATGAAGATCTCACCAAAAGTTCCAAATAAAATTTAGCTCTCAAGTTTTGAACTGTAAGTAAAAAGATAGTTTGTTGGTGACACTCTGGACTTGAATCTTTGCAAATATGGTTTTCTAGTAATTAGCGCGGTCAAGGAGCACACCCTTGCTTCTGGAGCATGGTTGTGCTTTGGGCAGGGAAATTGTACCAGGGCAGTGCTCTTAAGTTTTTCAATCATGTAATCTGCATGCCCTAAGCATGTCAATGCTTGGACTAAGCTCTTCTTTGGAAAGTCACTTTAATGCTTATTTTACTCTGTTTACGCTGATTTACTCTAATTTACTCTATTTTTCTTTCTTCTGTACCTTAAACCTAATTACCTGCACAAAGAATGCAAAATATCCAACAAAAACAATAGAGAAAATGCTAAAGAACAAGCTCAATACATGTATTTATAATATGAAAAATATGTATTTCATGCACTCATTAGCAATATTGGGCAGTGAGGTTTAGATGAGTAGATTTTGTTCAATAGTTCATGAGCAACAAGCTAACTGTGGGTTCATTGAATGTAATTAGTATAGACTGCAAATTAAGTCTAGCAACAATTTCTCAAAATTCAAATCCAATATTACAAAGCATAATGCTATTCAATTCTGCTGATATTAATGGTTTACTTACTACTGCGAACTCATCTGCAAGTGAATTCACCTTAAGAAGATATTAAAGAACAAAAAGATCATCCTTTTTTAGCTCATTGAGCTCAATATTTAGTTATAGTTGTTTGGTCTGAGAGGCAACTCCAAATGTTGCATATAAAGCAATCCAAACAGCTTCAGAGGAAATAACTCCAACAACAATTGGAAAGTTTTCTTCAATTAAGAAAGAAAGAAGCCATCAAAGCAGTTTTAGATCTTTGCGAAACCATTCATGATAGGCCTGATTATCAATGGAGAAGGAGGAGTATCATTGTTGATAAGTGTTTTAGGATGAGATGGTTTACTATTATCAATAAAGGCCATTAAATTTTAAGAGTTTATAAAGGAAGCAACTGTGTTTTCCAAGCTAAGAAATTCTGAGAAGAAGAAGAAGAAGAAGAAGAAGAAGAAGAAGAAGAAGAAGAAATAAGTTGTCACTGCAAGAAAAACATGAATTTGGCATGATAGTTTTAGCACGGAAATGAGCCAAAAAATCGTGACAAACTTATTTTTGCATGGATTTTGGCACGGAACCATGACCATGCCTATAGTGTGTGTGACAAATATAATTTTTCATGGAATAGTAAAACCGTGCCAAATTTTGTCACGATTTTACTATACAGTGCCAAATTTGTCACGGTTTTGGGCACGATGTTTTGGGACAGTTTTTGGCATGGTTTGGTTTAACACAGTTATTTTGTTACGGTTTTTGGCATGGTTTCCTTTGTCATGGTTTGGTATGGTTAATTTTCCATGGTGTTTAGCACGGCTATTAGCACAATTGATTTTGTCATGGTTTTTGGCACCGGTTATTTTGTCACGGATTTTGGCACAGTAAATTGTGTCATGGTTTTTGGCCCAGTTGCATTTGCGATAGTTTTTAACTTGGTGGATTTTGTCACGGTTTTTGGCATGGAGAGAATTTTTGGCACAATTATTGTCATGTTCTTTGGCACAGTTTTAAATTTAACATAGTTGTTGGCACATTTTTTTACATTTTTTGGCATGGTTTTTGTCATAGAATTTGGGACAGTTTTATTTTAAAAAAATAAATTACAAAGGGATTTATTTAAAATTAGAACCTACATTTAATTTCATAAAAATATATATTGCAATATTTGTAAAATAAGCAAAAATGTTATTACAATCATAGCATTACAACAATAAGGTCAAATCTGGCATAACTCCATAAAACTCTTAACATAAACCATGTACATTTTCAAAAACCCTCAATATCATCATCCAAATTTTCAAGAGAATCATTAGTAGATGGAGAAATACAAACTCTCTTCGGCATTGGAGAGTGCTCATCGGCATGTGTTTGTGACTCTCCTATTGGTGCTCAAAGGGCATGTGGCATACGAGCAACAATAGGCATGATAGAAAGGTCAATATCTTGCCCATAAAGTGCGGCAAGCAACGATGATCCAAATAACTCGTGACGAGCCAACTTAGCTTGTAACTGATCATCAGCCTCAACATGAGAACTAGCAAGATCTTCCTCCAATGCCTTAACTCTGTCGCCGAGTTGTTCAGTTGATTCAGAAGATCCCAAGCGTGGCTTATAATCGGTTGAAGACATCTGCCTAACAATATAACCCTTTATAACCACTCTGTTATGACTCCCGACGGCTATCTCATCCCATAATTCATCTTGGTTAATAGAATTCTCAACTACCCCTTAACTGTATTTATCTATGATTTCTTTGTCAAATTCCTCCTACATCCATTAAAAAATAAACAATCTTATGGACATGTGATTAGATTTCCATGGTAAAATATATAATTTTATTAAAAAAACTACATTACAAAGACTTAAAATCCATAAAAATTTAAGGAACAAACTCATTTTCAAACAAATAATAAAATACATGCTTAAATACAAATATTATCTAATTTGGAGGATATGACATTCAACTTACGAAAACTTAAATGTTAAGTGCAAAAACACAGCCAAAGAGGAACAAAGTCTTACAACATGCTTAAACACATGCTTATTTCAATGAATCATTTCTATTCAATATGGAACAAAGTCCTACAACATCATATATGCACAATTGGGTATGCAAAAACACATCCAGAGAGGAAGAGAAATTGGTAAAGCCAAGAAGAATATTATAAAGCTAAAAAAATATAAGGTTAATGGAATTATCATATCTTAACATCAATAAAATAGTAATAAATAATAGTTTATCCCAAGCATGTTTAGCAATCTTAACCCGATAAACTCATAAATTCATTACAACTCATCCATCAAGAAACATAAAATCACAAAAATGAGGTCATTGAGTCAATCTTAACCCAATTAACTCAATGACCTCACAAATCATGAATTATTTTAACTTGAAAAAAATCTCAATATTAAAAAAAAATTCAATAATAAGTTCATAAAAGAGAAGTTGATGTTGTACTATTTACAAGCTTAAAACAGGAGAGATTAAGGTACGTGAATAGATTGATTGATTAACTAATTAAAAGGTCTAATATGTATAAAGTAATTAAATAGTTGATGTTGGATGCTCAAAACATTGCCAATGATATCAAGGAGAAAATTAATACAATAGTTAATGATTCATATCTTTGTTCTGTATGACTATGCACTAGCATGTCCATAATATATCATCCCTAAATTTAATGTCTAAAATCCAAGAAGAGGATTGGATGGAGTCTCCATGGATGCTCAAAACATTGCTAATGATATTATGTCATTGCTCAAAACATTGCTAATGATACAATATATACTCCTTCTATTCTGAAATACATGTTGTTGAAGGTTTTTACATAAGAATTAAAGACAACATTAAATTTTTTAAGAGTTAGAATAAAAATGAATCAAATTACTAAACTAAGGTTTTCTTGGAAATATATCTTTCTCGGGGACCATGAATGACACCTCATTTACTCCTAATTGGAAAAATATCAAATTACTAAAATTGGAAAAATTATTATTTAACTTGATGAATGAATTGTAATGAATTAATGAGTTAATTGGGGTTAAGATTGACTCAATGTCCTCACATATCATGAATTATTTAACTTGTAACAATCATTGAGTTAATCCAAGAAACACAATGACCTCATATATCATGAATTATTTAACTTGAAACAATCACAATATTAAAAAAAATCCAATAACAAGTTCAAAATAGAGAATTTCAAATAAATCCATTATGTTCAACATAGATGTCTATGCACACAAATGACCATAGTTTTAGGGCATATATTCCAATAAAATCACATATTGCAATGCTTTTAATTAAATTCTAAAAAATAAAAAACTACAATCCCTAACATTCACATGAAACCTAAACCCCTAACTTTAACCTCAAATGCATTTACTTTGAGAAAGTTATCTCATACTTAAAACAATTTGTGTGGCACGACCAACCTCGAGTGTGCCATCCTTCTTTTTGTGCATGCGAATAAAACATTCTTTTTGTGTCAGCTCTCTACCTAATTCCTTTGCCTAGAGAAAAACATATTAAAGAAAAGTTAAAAGTTAGGGTAAATTATAAACAACAATGTTAATGGTATTTATATGGATTAGGGGCATTACTAGTCTAAGGTGGTACACAACAGTATTGACAAATCCACCATGATAAATAATAGTTTAAGAGATTCAAATTTATGCCGTATTATGTTTGTTATTTTTACTTATTCTCTTAAACTCCTCTGACTCTCAATGCCTCTGTAAACTTTCCTAAACTGTAGGAGCCATCCATAGAAATGGAGCCTTGTAAAGATTATGTGCAAGATACAAATTTTTCTTCAACCATTCACTCGCCTCATGGTTGAAATGCCGCAACATTGAAGATCATGTTGCTCCTCCCATGTGTATGTGCCCTAGGAAAAAGGAAGATTAATCAAGTTAGCATTATTCTCATTGGTAGCATGCATAATTAAAAAGCATTAATGAATTTAATGGTTTAAATGATATTTATCCTAAAAGAAGTGAATATCCTTTACCTCACATCTTTGGGCACTTTACCCCATCTGGTCCATGCCTCTTTATAATAGCCTTTGACCAATTCATGGATTTCTCTCTTAACTTCATAATCTTTGAAAAAAATGATATAAAAACACTTTAATTAAAATGGAGAACAACACTTTTAAAAAAAATATTAAACACAAAATTATAAAATTAACATAACATGGAATTTTACTTACATAATTAGGCTATCTTGGGTGATAACCCAGGGAGCCCGGTGCTCCCAGACTCATTAGAGGGCCCCTTCATTGTTATGGGTAGGTCCTCAATGGCATTAGAAAAAGTCTCAACATGTGCAACTAACATAACTATTGACGGTTGTAGAATTGGTGTCGATGGAGTCATTGTCATTGTTACCTGAATATTTGGATTTATACAAGGGGGCATTACCAAATCTGCAGATGTATTAGATACTACTGCGGGGTTAATAGATCTTTGATGAATATTTGGTGTGCATCGACCCTGGCCTGATGTGTATCGACCACCATGACTTGATGTTGATCAATCACTAGATCGATGTCCAGACTGACCCTGTCCTGACGCTACCATAAATTAGTCTTGAATGGTGAAAGTAAAAAACCAACTTAGGTAATAATGAGATAAGTATACAAATATAAACAGCTAAAAAAAAACCAACCATGCCATTTGGGCATATATGATTAAGTTATCTTTGATCTAATAATTATGGTGAAGATAAGTGTGAGATGAGTCTTTTACAAAGGTTTCACTAATAATATAACTAAACCTAAGCAATCCTTTTCAAAGAAACATAAAATATCTTTTAATCTCCAACTTATAAAAATACAATGTCTACCATAATACATACTATCATTATGAAAATATTAACACATGATATGTGGGGGCACAATATTGTGCTAATAACAATTAGATTCATATTATACAAAATATGTTTTATTACTATTGCATTCGAAGAAATATTCAATGTGTTTACAAATTAAAGTTGAATGCAAGTTTGGAAAAATGTAGGCATTACAAATGAAAGTCAAACTTGATGTTGTGCCAGACTCTTTTAAAGCTATTCAGCATTCTTCAAGTGAAACAATCTACACACCTACATAGAAGCACAAATGTGAATATAAATGGTAAATTTAAGTGCGTTGCATTTCTACAAAGTAATAATTTCAATAAATATTTGAAAATATTATATTTTTATGGTTGAACTACAAATAAAACTTCTATTCAAAAGACATGTATAATAGATAATTTGAAAAAAAAAAGAGGTTCATATCTTAAAGAGACAAAAACAAGTTCATAGTGCATAGTGTATTAAAAATCATGTTCTTCATCATTTTCATCATCATCATCATCATCATCATCATCATCATCATCATCATCATCATATTGTTCATTTTCTTCATCATTTGTCAATTCATCTTCATCGTCCTCTTTGGTCTCATCCTCTAATATGGGTTGCACCATATCAGATAAGTCAACAACAAGTTGTATACCTTGTGGGTTAAACAAAAGAGAAATTTCTTCTATAACATTGATGCTTGTTAAGGATTGAATTTCATCCATTTGATATACAGATCCATCATTTTCGGGCCAACTTGCCTCAACCATTCTCCTAACTTTGGTATTGCACACAACCAACCAATCAATTTTATCCTTTTTTGTGCTTGAGTAGTCAACGTAGTTCACTTAAATAGCTTTGTTGTGCCAACAGAAATGGATCATACTTCAATAAATCCTTTTACGATTAATATCGACCAACTTATATATGGGATGAACCTTAGTGCAATTTATTGGGTCAAACCATGTACACTAAAAAAGAGACATGATTCCATCTACTACCATGACACACAAGTTGGACCATATAAATTAGTAGATAAATCATCAGCATTGGTCCATTGTACACAAACACTACTATTTATAGTGGCTTTCTCTATGCCATGTGTGACAGTATAAAAGTTATAACAATTTATGAAATATCCCAGCCATGTTGTTGCTTTCTTAGATAGACCCTAAGCCAAGCTTTGTAAGAGAGGATCCGTGACTTGATTGAACTCATTTGCAACCTACATTACAAAAACTATTCATGAAAATTTTTCACTAATTTTTTATATAGTGTCAACATCTTCATGACATTACTTTCAAACTACTTTGCAAAATGCTTATCAATCGCCTTATCGATGGCATCAACTGGGTTTCTTTGCATATAGTTGATGAATATCCTAAGAATATGCATTGAACTAATAGTTAAATATTTAACACATTATACGATTATACATTTTATTAATTGATAATAGCTTAGTTGTCACGCCCCATCCCGCGGGTCCAACACATGACATACCGCCATGACAACCCAGGGAACGTCCAACACTACCTCAATTTTGGATCACCATAAGGCTAACCTGTTCTGTGTACAATACATCTATAATTACTGAGAATAACTCAACAATAAATACATGCATCAATCTTCCTTCACATGATCAACAAGATAGCACCAAGATATAAAATACAACGGTCACCATAAGATAGTGATAATAACCACAACAACAACAATAACAACCCTAGAACATTGGGTAAAATCCCTCATACAAAACCTCAATCAAACTGAGAAACAACCATATTCAAAGAAAATAAATACATAATAGGGTTCAATAACATCCTAGTAGATCCCTGATAAAGTAACATACACAACTCAAAATGGGAAATACAAGACCACACTTGCAAAGCACTTCACCCTTTCACCCTTATGCTGTGCTATCACCTGGGTGGAAGAAAGAGGGGGAGTGAGTAACTAGGTTACTCAGTGAGGGGTGAAACATGGACTATAACCCATACATGTATAAATAAAAAATGTTTCAATTTCCCATAATATTGAAGATAATTCAAATAACAAGTATACTATAAGAGTTTAAACTGTCCTCAATGAAATGCATGATAAAACCTTTTGCAATCATCCAAGAATTCATACAAGTCTAAAATCAAAGTTTAAACATTCTTTTCAATAGCTCACAATTTAGAATGTTTAGAAATAGATAAATCAACAAATCAAGATAATCGATAGCATCCCAAATAGATTTAGAAACCCTCCATCGCTAACCATGTCCTTGGTTAGGTTAGGAGGCACGTAGATGCGCGTATCTTGGCCTTGGCTATTGGGGAACCCATGTGGTGACTCCGGGTACCCAACCCTGCACACCTTTTACGCGCCCCCTGAAAGGGTGATACCTCATTTGAATACTCCACGCCACCCTAACTAGGTCGGCCCATGGAAACTCTATCCCTTATTGCAGTAAGTATTGGAGCTCTGCCCCATTGTCACCATCAAAATGAATAAACAATATTCAACTCGCAGGTTCAGTAGATACATCAACACAATAGCATAAGCCTCATCAAGAGCTCATAAATTCTCACATATAAAACTTTCCCTCCAAGAGTGAACAAATTGATCATAACATCTTCAATGAAATACGTTTTAATCAAGAAAACATCAATTTATCAATAATCCTTGAAGATACACTTCAAGTATAACATCATTCGAATGTAGTTCAACATAGTTTGCACATCTCATTTAACATTATAACTAAAATATCAAATTCCATGAAAGCATCCTTATGAAATATCTCATCAATAGTAAGATATCCAAACAAAATAAAATGTTCTTCGTGAAATTTTTGGGAATAACTAAATCATGATTTAACTATGATTTCAAAACATCAAAGAAAGGATTTCAAAAGCTTTAGTAAAATAAGTCATCATTCAGGGGCAAGAATGAAATGTAAACATAAGAAAGCATGCATGATTTATAGTCCTTTATTTTGTAAATTCCCACTCACAAACTTGTCTCTTTTCCCTTCCTTGAAGTTTCATCTCCTAGAAGCAATTAAACAACCAACACAAGCAACACCTATTAACAATAACTTAACCAAGTTGAATGAAGGAAAAATGCTCAAAATGGGAAAAGATTGCTTCTAGGGTTTTGCTAAACAACTCATCTAGAAGATCCTACAAGAATGAAACTCTCAGAACCATCAAAACTAACAAGAAAAGCAAAAGAAACCCAACTTGGTTCGGTGCTACAATAACTCTAACTTAGAAGATGAAAGATCTCTCTTAATCCTTCCACCAAAACAAGGTTTTACAAGTTTAAACTTCTTATAAACTTTAAATCCAAAAAAACCCAAGATTTTCCACCATAAATCTAAAGAAATTTGGTAAAAAGAGCAAGGAGGAGAAGAATAAAAAGAAACTTACCTCCAAGCTTCTCCAAACCCTAAGGAAGCTCTTCTTCAAGAGAGGAGGAGAAAGATCTCCACTTCTTTCTTTGTTTGGAGGCCAGAGATGATGTGTTTGAAGAGGATAAATGAAGGCTCTATAGGAAGAGGAAGAATGAGAGGAAAAAGGGGCTCAATAAGACCCTAGAAGCTCCAAGAAGAGCCTTAAATAGGCCCCAGCCTGAGGGCTACTTGCGGCCGTAAGGGAGGCCGCAAGGCCTCTCGAGATGGCTTCACAGGCTCTTTTGTGGCTGCAAGGGAGGCCATGAAGCCCCCAAAACATCCCCTTGCGGGCACACCATGTGCCCACAAGGGCTTGGCCTACTTTTGCCCTTCTTAGGGGTCTTTCTCCACCCTTTTTACCTCCCAAAAGACTTCAACCATGGTCCTAACTCAAAAGGACACCCAAGGAACTCATGCAAACAAGAAACACTCATGGAAAAGAATCAAAAGAGAAATATAGAAGTAGGAAAAAGTCAAACTTCCACATTACTTGTAATATGGTTATACTTCCGGGCGATTTTGCAATGTAAGTATGTGCTACAGGTAGCTCATTTTTCCAATAACCACCTAATCTTTGGATGACCCTGACCATGACCAATGTAATTGAATATGGAGAAAGGTGGGAAAATGTCATTGCTCACACCCTCATCATTTCGCCGCAATCTCCTTCTCCTACATGATATGTGAGGTTCAAAGTAATGCTCTGCAAAAATGTTGATATCCTAAGCATTATATGCTTGTTAGATTGAACCTTCAATATGTGCTTTGTTCTTTAAAGTTTTTTTTTTTAATTCTTGAAGAAACCTACAAATATAAGAATGAAAAAAATATTATATAAACTAAGATAAAAAAAAATATTGTAATATGTGAAATTAGATTATGGCTTCTATTACCTCTCAAAAGGATACATCCATCTATATTGAATAGGTCCTCTAATTCTAGCCTCATAAGGAAAATGAACAACAAGATGATCCATGGAATAAAAAAAAGCCAGTGGAAATATCTTCTCCAAGTTAAATAAAATCACTACAACCTTTTCTTCTAAGTCAATAAGTTTGTCAATGTCAAGTGCATCAAAACATATAGCCTGGAATAATAAGCTTAATTTTGTCAATGGATTTCAAATGAAAGTTGGTAGTAATTCCCTAAAAGCAATCGGAATGAGACTCTACATAAACACATGGTAGTCGTGGCTCTTCATGCTAGTCATTTTCAGTTCATTAATGTCAACACACCTTCGAAGATTAGATGCATAACCATCCAAAAACCTTAATTTGTGAATCCATTCACAAATAACCCTTTGCACTTTGATTAAAGCATAGAGTGCTTTAGGAAATAGTTCAACTTGTACAGTTTGAAGGAACTACTATCTCCTTACAGTCACAAAAACTCCAACATCTATTCTTGCATTAATGTTATCCTTGCTCTTCCCTTTCACATCCATCATAGTGCAAAACACATTATCAAAAAAATTTTCTCAATGTGCATCACATCGATATTGTGTCAGATCAGATTAGTTTTTCAATAGGGTAGATACTAACAAAAACTTATTTTCATCCATTTATGATCTGCTCCATACCGTGGGGAAGTGTTAATTAGGTCCTCCACTACTGTTGGGAACATCATAACCTAGTTAAAAATTTCATCCCCTGATAGTCTTGGTCGTTGACCATTTTTTCCCTCATGACCTTGAATGAAAGACTTCTTGTCCTTATGGTATGAATGATTTCTTGGTAAGAACTTCCGATGACAATCAAAATAGCTTGCCTTCCTACCATGTTGTAGATAAAATACACTAGAGTTATCATACCATATTGGACATCTGAAAACCCCGCCAGTACTCCACCCAGATAGCATCCCATATGCAAGAAAATCATTAATTACCCATAAAAGACAACCCTCATGCAAAAATATTCACTTTTAAAATTATCATGATACATTTCACCAGAAACCTATAAATTATTCAGTTCATCAATCAAAGGTTGTAGAAAAACATTTATATTCTTCTTCGAATTCTTAGGCATGGGACAAATTAGAGATAGAAGCATATTAAGTCTTTTAATGTATATGCCTGGTAGAAGGTTATAAGGAGTCACAACCACTGGCCAACATGAATAAGCCCTCCAAAATTACCTATGCGGTGTAAATACATTAGCATATAAACCCAAATGAATATTATGAGGTTCCTCAATAAAATCAAAATAAGTTCTATTAAAATGTTTCCATACCTCAGCATCAGTTGAATGTTGCATTACTCGCTCATTTCTTTCATGAGTAGCATGCCAAGTCATATGCATTGTTGTAGCATTAGAATATACAACCTCTACAATCTTGGAGTTAGTGCTAAGTATAGTAGTATTGCTTGTGCAATACTTTTATGAGTGTGGTTATTAGGCAGCCTAGGTCAGCTCTTGATCGGTTCATACCTCGGCTTATCACAAAACTTGCATGAGACTCCCATAGCATCATGTTTCCAATACAACATGCAACCATTTTTACAAGCATCTATTTTAACCACGAGCAAACCCAATTCATTCATGGTTTTCCTATGATGGTAATAATCAGTTGTCATTTTACTATCCGGAGGAAATACTTCTTTAATTATAGTAATTATGGAATTGAAATCAGCCTCAGACATGTTTAGCATCGGACTTGATACATAACATCCTAGCAACAAAAGACAACTAGAAGTGATTCTCACATCTTTCATATAGGGGTTGGTCAGCAATTTTTAACACATTAAAAAATCTATCAGATAATTGACTTCTTTCATCAATTTGAAAACCAGAAATTTGTTCATCTAATGGTGGTTGCACACTTGGACCAACTTCATCATTACAATGAGATGGGTCTCATGGTGGAACACGAGAACACATACAGTTATACACCATTCTTTGATCCCAAGTCATATGCTAATAGTCATCCCAATCTGTCACATGTTTTACACTTTGGTCATGATTCTCATTCAGCTAATCATTAACTGGGAACAATTCTTCTCCATGACAAGCCTAGTTCTAATAACATAGTTTAAACCCACGGCAATATAAATGTGAAACTACATCATCTGGAGCTAGAAATTGTGTATTTTTGCACTTGAAACAAGGACACCTAAATATTCTCTTCATTTTTATTAGAGTCATCTTGACTAACTACGAATTGGATGAATTCATCCAACCTGGCAATAAATTCATTAGCCAATCCTTTTTGTCCATGTAGATTTTGATTATACATCCACTTTCTTGACAACATTTTTTGCGCTAATGAATAGAAGTACATATGGTCATTGTTTTGCATTAATTAGGTTACACACAATAATTTTAAATACGTCTTCAGCAATATCATTCGACAAATTTTAATACGTCTTCAGCAATATCATTCTACAAATTTCATACAACAAGAAAATAGAATTGGTTTGTTAAGTCTGCCCAATAAGAAAATTTAACTACTTATTGTTTTTAATAAGTTTGAACAACAAGAAAATAGAATAAACGCAAAAAACACAATAAGTTGATATCATTTGTTTAATCAACTAATAACTAATCAATGAAGTTTTTACAATTAGTTTGTTCTATTGAATTGCAGGTTCCACTAAGCATTAAAGAAAATCTTTGGCGTACCTTTAAAAGGATATCAACAACTAGCTCATAGTGAAAAATTTGTCACAAAATCACCATTATATAAAATTTAATACTAATGACAAGAAGAGAAAAATTTTGAAACAAAATCACCATTATATAAGCACATTGGTACACAATTTTGTATAACACTTTACTTGATTTTCCAAAGCAGAGACTTCCCTTAAAGCAAAGCTGAATGCTTGGACAAGATTAACTGTGAATGGAGATACGGTAGATCCAAACAATGGATTTACCTAGAATGTGAATTTATTTGCCCATTAAGAAAAAGTATATAAAATTCTTGAACAAAAGAAACATTGAGAATGAAAGAATCCAATAATATTAAATAAAAAAGAAACTTGCTCGAGCGTATTAAACACATTATATAGTGTTCTATTTATATCCCTATCAAATTCAACCATAATGGGTGCATCAACAACCAAATTCAAAAGAAGAACCTCATGGTTAAATTATAAAATACTCAAAAGTTAAGAATGTGATCCTAAGTGGGGGACTAAAAGGATTAATAATTGCTTTTTTAGTAATGTTTCATGTTTGGCATGCATTGAATCTGTCCAAGTAAAACATTGAAGTTTGTGGTCTTCTTCAATCATCATATTCCTTTCATAGTACGGGAGCCAATATTGTCACTAGGAAAGTGGCAATGATTTTTTGATACAGGAAGTCTTTAAATCTAGATGCTTGAAAATCATATCATTAATTAAGAATCATGTATGTCCATGTATGTCACCTATAACTGAACCAGCATTTCCTTTACATATACAAGAATCTGATTTTAAGTACAAATATATGAACTTGCTAAGCTATCATTTCATACAATGCAAGGTAATAAACAACATCAAAATTAAACACATCCATCGAAAATATTCTAAGCAATGCAACCAAACATTACAGAAATTAGATTATAAACAAGGTTCATCCTTTCTTACCTTTGGAAAAAAAGTGGCGAAATGGCCATCAACTAAGATAGTTCCACAAAGATCATTATTTGAAACATCACTGTAATAAAAACATAGTCTATACTTTATAACTCTATTAGAAATTGAAAATTCAAACTTCAATCTGCTATATTCTTTCTAGTTTTATTGCTTACAAGACTTTGAGGTTAAAAGGAGGACAAAATTCTCATGTCAAACTGGAGAATGGATGCTAGGAAATTCACTCGGGTTTCTTGCCCTCATTCCGAGAACAACCCTGTCATCATGAGGCCCGAACGATCATGTAAAATGGTTCAACCAATATTTTGAAACAAAAGAAACTTGGTAACAGGAAGATTGGCCCACGCTTTACGTGTGTATATATTGCAAGTGCACTAGTCATCAAGTAATACCTCGTGGCTGAGCATGAATTTCGTATTCCTCAGGGAACAGCAAAAGGCTCCTATTACTTTCATTTTTCTTAATCAATAGCCTAACGTCTACGTTAGCTCTTAAATCTATTCCTACAAACTAATTATTAAAATACAATTGAGGATCATGAAGTGGAATTGGAAGGAGTTGGATAACCGTATGACGATTCTCTCAACAATTGCGTGTGATATAACATTAATAGGTGACAATCCGATCTAGTATTGGACTGGGGGAATTCAAGGGTCTACTCATCCCAATCTCTTGGTAACCAGATCTAAGACACTAGGAACTTATGATGAAATGTCTTCCACCCTAGCCTCCTGTGTTCACCTTATGTTCAAGAACACCACCAAAAGGGCTAATCAAACCTTAGTCTAGAAACATAGTTATGACTAATCTCTTAGTGCATGCATAAATCTAACAAGGCATGGGTGATCTAATGCGTGGAAATCTCTTCCTCACAACATCAACAAAATAGTATCAAATAATAATGCAATAAAACCAAGATAACTAGAAAGAATATATTACTGCCAACAAAGATTCACAAGTAAAGATCAAGGTACATTGACATGCAATTCCACTCGAATTGGGGTCCTCTAATGGATATAAAAGTATCAACCAATGAATAACAATAGTCCATAGGAAAAATATCAAAAGAATTCCCACTACAAGAAAGTTACTATTTAAAAACAGAATATTAGAAACGGAATTTATTCTATTTGTATTTACAACAAATTAGCAACGGAATAACAATCATTTTAAATATTATTTTAATAACAACGGCTTCCAAACGGGCATTTAAAAATATGATTTATTAAAATTTTAAAAACTATCCATTTCTAATCCATTTCTACTTGAACGGGACTAGAAACGGATTAAAAAAATAACATATTATTTAAATATTATCAAATATTAGAAAATATCTGTTCCTAAGCCGTTTCGAACAAAAAGGGATTCCAAACGGGTTTAAAAAGTTAATATATTATTTAAATATTACTAAATATTAGAAAATATCCATTTCTAATAGAAAGGGACTAGAAATGGATTTAAAAATTAATATATTATTTAAATATTATCAAATATTAGAAAATATCCGTTTCTAATCCGTTTCTACTAGAAAGGGACTAGAAAAGGAATTAAAAAAATTAACATATTATTTAAATATTATCAAATATTAGAAAAAATAGGTTTCTAAGCCGTTCGTAATAGAAAGTGATTCCAAACAGATTTAAAAATTAATATATTATTTAAATATTATCAAATATTAGAAAATATCCGTTTCTACTCTATTTCTAATAGAAAGGGACTAGAAATGGATTAAAAAATTAACATATTATGTAAATATTATTAAATATTAGAAAAAAATCCATTTCTAAGCCGTTTCTAATAGAGAGGGATTCCAAGCGGATTTAAAAATTAATATATTATTTAAATATTATTAAATATTAGAAAATATTTCGTTTCTGATCTGTTTCTAATAAAAAGGGACTAGAAACGGATTTAAAAATTAATATATTATTTAAATATTATCAAATATTAGAAAATATCTGTTTCTAATCCATTTCTACTAGAAAGGGACAAGAAACGGATTAAAAATTAACATATTCTTTAAATATTATCAAATATTAGAAAAAATATGTTACTAAGCCGTTTCTAATAGAAAGGGATTCCAAACGTAATTCAAAATTAATATATTATTTAAATATTATCAAATATGACAAAATATCTGTTTCTAATCCATTTCTACTAGAAAGGGATTAGACACGGATTAAAAAAAATTAATATATTATTTAAATGTTATCAAATATTAGAAAAAATCCATTTCTAAGCCGTTTGTAATAGAAAGAGATTCCAAACGGATTTAAAAATTAATATATTATTTAAATATTATTAAAAATTAGAAACTATCCGTTTCTACTCCGTTTCTAATAGAAAGGGACTAGAAACGGATTAAAAAATTAATATATTATTTAAATATTATCAAATATTAGAAAAAATCCGTTTCTAAGCCGCTTCTAATAGCAAGGGATTCCAAATGGATTTTAAAATTAATATATTATTTAAATATTATTTAAATATTGCTTGCTATTAATGTCATGTTATCATCTCAAATAATTAATACTTATTCATTTATGTTCACATGAGAAATTATTTATATCGAAGTATTGAAATATTTGAAATGATTATAATTAGTTTAGGCTAAAATTTATCATATTTGATAAACTTTAGTTTTTTCTTTCGTAGAGTCTTATAAAATCATGTGCAAAATTATATATAAATAAATTAATTTAAAAAATTACAAAAATAAGTTAATCTTATGTTCAAATAAAAAAGTATTCTCATTTTAAATGTGTATAAAGCCTTCCCATTAATTAATGAAGAGTAAGGTTGGAATGAACTCAGGTCATCTGAAAATGACTCTTGATCGAACGGTCTTGGTTCCTCTGATGAAATCCCAGCAAATTTGTCCATTGATTTTGTCGTAATTGGGCGGTGGAAAATACAAGTAAAGCCCTGACACCGATTGCTTCTCTTCTGCATTTTGCCACTTTTCAATCGATCCCTCAAAGTACCCCCGAATTGGTGAGATCTCTCGAGGATTTTTGAACTTTCGGAGATTTCTAGGGTTTCTTCGGCCCTTGACACTGTCTCGGGCATCCGATTTTGAGGTATCTGGATCGGTTTTTTTGTAATTCCGTTGTTTTGTTCCCAATTAGCGGAAATTTGGTTATTGTTTACATTTTTCTTTTCTCATTCTAATTTTTAGTGTTATACGTTGTTCTAGTAGTGCTTTAATTGAAATTCGTTGGTGCAAACTTGGATTAGGGTTGTCCCGTTCTAGTATCTTTGAGGAATTCGATCATTAAGGGGAATTTTTAGGGTTCTAGAAGTTCAGAAATTAGGGCATTTGATTGAAGAAGGTGTACTTGATTATTTATTTATAAAACTATTAATTGTGGTTTTTGATCTTGTTTTGGGTTGGCATTTTGCCTTTTTCAGCAAACTTAGAGACATGTATGGATAGATAGATATATTGTTCACCATTTTCAAGTTGTGCATGCTTTTTCAATGAATCAACATAACAACGTGATTTTTTTGGGATGATAATGTGTTTAATTAATTGAGTAAAATGCATATAATTAACGCAATAGAGCTTCATAGTTATTGATCTATAGAAATATATATATATATATATATGAACAAAATGCTTGTTATTTTGTATGGCATTTGGGACATATTGTCAAGTAGAAGATTCATTTCACATTGTTAATATAGAATTTCCCTATGTCATCAAAATTAGATGATTCTACAAAGTTCTTTTTATCACAATATTAGCTGTATTGTGGTTTTCGTTTTGTAATTTTAGGTCTTTAGTGGATTTTAGTGGACTCTTGCACTGTTTACGTGTTATTTGCTTTTGGATCTTGGTTTTGGCACCCTTGGAACTTGGAAGTGTTCCCTTTTTTTTGTTTTTGAATAGTGAGAGTCAAACTTTTGTTGTATATGATTATGGTTTTATTGTTGTTATTACTTTTTTTTAAAGCTTTCAGATGATTTATATGAGGTTTGTATTTACACTAGTTTCATCTGTGAATTGCTCTTGCTACTCCCATCCTTTTTCTCTTGATATCTTCTGTGCTTGGAAAAGGTGTGGTACCTTCTTTGTCTCTCTATTATATATACATACATATATATATATGTGTGTGTGTGTGTGTGTGTGTGTGTGTGTGTGTGATGGAGATTGGAGTGGTGTGTAATTAAACATTTGGTTGGATAGATGGATGGATGGATGGATGGATGGATGATCTTCCTGGTAAGTGCTTAATGATATTTTCTTCATTTTCTTATTACGTTCTGATCTTCAAGTGTGTGTTGTGTGTTTTATTCTTGTTTTGATTGTTCCCATATCTAAAGCATGAAGCTTTTTTTTGTGGGATTTGATTCGTGTTCTTGTGTTTTTCTTTTCAAAGATTGTGTTTTTATTTTGTTTTATTTTGATTTTCTTTACTTTCTGGTAATAGAGATTGTTGTGGATCTGAAGCATTTGATGTGTGTTCTGTGCACAACCTTGTTTTTTTCAAGTTGTGTGGATTATGGGATGGTGTTGCTGTGAAATTGGATCTTTTGTGTGTGAGAATTGCCCTTTCTCTATCCTCTAGATTGTATGGATAATCAAACATGTATTTGTTCATTCTTGTAAGTTATTTCATTCTAATTGCTTTCAAAAAATGCTTGCATACATCAGATGCAAGCATTTTTTTTAAAGCAATTAGAATGAAATAACATACAAGAATGAAATAACTTGTGTTTCATGTGTTATTATCAACGCAAATATATGGTGCTTCATGTGCAGGGTAGTCTTTTCATCAGATTGGTGAGAAGCCAACCACAAGAAAGAAGAAGCAAAAAACTTCCGGGTGTGCACTCTGTTCTGCACATCACTATGAAATTACCATTGGAATGGCAACAGCTTTTTTTCTCTCTCTATTTCTTAGCATGTTGCCTTATTTTTCAAGCCTGATACTCGTACTTTTGAAGGACATCCCTTCAGCAGAGTGCTCAAAAAACTCTTTGGAATTTTTGAAGAGGTGAAAAACACAGGTTACAAGGTTATCTGCTGTTCTTAAGAACGCTAACTGACAAGATCCCCTTGCGTATATCCCGCAAGTGCACGTGTTTGTCGAAGTAAAAATCCCGGATGAGCGGGTATCGAATCCACAAGGAGTAGGGAATAAAAACACTTAATCCACTTCTTAGCTATGTGAAAGATCAGTAGTGATAAGTGTGACAATGATTCAATTCTCAAAAGTAAAAACAACAAGTAAGAGAGCACGAGTAAAGGAGGAGGTAAGGCAATCGATAAAGATGGGGTACTCGGATAATGCTCCGCCTAGGACAATCGTTTCAAGTGCAAGAACCCTCTATTATGCTTCCTAATCAATGCAATGGTGAGTCGTGGAAATCCTTAAATACATAGTTCCAAATCTAAGGTCAACTATGCCTAACTCTATACATGTCCCGGAGGAGAGATTAGATAACCTCTCAACCTCGCACTCAAATAGAGTTGCAATGAGCTCTAGGGATTCCAAGTGATAAATCTCTTCCTAATTATAGACCTAACCCTTTGGTCCAGGTGGAAGGTCCCTAACCACGATTAAGCCCTAGATACTAAGATCACCTCAACGCTTCACTCCGTTGCATGCGCAACTAAGCCCCAGCGGAGGGTCATCCCTTAGACCATTCACTCTATTATGGCCGCAAAAAACTCGAGGAACGGAGATAGAATCTATCACGTCAGAGGGGAAAGGGGACGCTCCTGTACCTTTCGACTCACCCTCTCAACCCTCTCCAACCTAGCTTTGTCTAACGCTTGTGGTGTGTCACTCACTCACAAGCAAGAACTCTTAACCCTAGTGTCACTCTAGGGGAAATGTTCATACAATCAAGTATTCATGGTTGGAACTCACAACAAACATCAATTAATTGAAAGCATAATAAAGAGATTCAATGAAACAAATACATCCTAGGGTTCACAAATACCCAAGTACCCACTAGGGTTTTAGCTCTCCATGGAGCTAAGTACAATCAAAGAAATAGAATGTAAAAGCAATGAATCCATAGAGAAACCCCCTCGATAATCGTGTCGATGGTCTTGTGGAAAATCCTCTACTCATCGTCCAAGGATTCCTTTGTCCGGTATAGGATACACCTTGACGGAAGCTCCCCTACCAACCTTCTTCCAAAGGAATGACGATGTCGGAGCCAGTAGAACCTCTCCAAAAACCCTAGCCAATACTCTCTCAAAACCCTAGCTCAAGAGAGAAAGAATGTCGAAATAGAAAGCTTTGAAATCGGCTTTTAAATAGGGATGGAATCGGGCATCCACACGGGTCCTTTGGACTTTTTTTCACATGCCCATGTGGAATTTTCCACTACGCCCATGTGGATTCTCCGAATTGTGATTTTCGCCGGCTATGAGCAAAGGTCTTTGCTACAGATGATTTTCGCATGTGCTCTCGCCACATTACCGGGCCTAAAATACTTCTCGAGTCCATACTTTCATCGAGGTGACGCAAACGGGCACACGTTCACGTCGTGGATCACTTTGCTTCTTTAATGACGGACAAGTTGGTGGAGATCTTGTTCTATGTGTATAAGTCGGAATGCTTGAGTGTGACTGCCCTTGTGCCCCTCCAAATGGTTGTGCTAACTCAAATACGAGTAGGTTGGCACACACTCTAGCATCTCACACCCGACCTATGTCTTCGCGTTTGAACCTTAGCAAGATTTCCTCCAAAATCAGTGCATTATGATCCACATTGGTTTCTTTCCTTCATACTCGGCTTCACAACCCTACCTGCACGAAGGTAACATAAAAACACACATATTAGTGTAAAACCCCGAGAAAAGTAATGCTCAACATAAGGAAAGAATGCTTCGCATTCATATCACACAAGCACTTATCACTAACCAAGCATTGCGGCTTCTTTCCTCTCATGGCCTAGTGAGTAAAAACTAATGTAAGTTATACCCTCTGTGAAACCACATTGCTTTGGTGCCAACACTCATCCAGTTTTTAGATTATCAGGGGTAAAATTTAAGAATTATCACATACTTAGCAGATTTTTGTATTTGCTTCCAATCATCAAAACTACACTTGTTTGTTATAATTGTTAGCTTAATATCCTTGTTTTAGTCTTTGATTTGTTATTTTATTTTTCAACTGAGATCTCACTAGTGACAATGTATGATGAGACTTCAAATTAGAACAGTTTGTCTGGACTTTGGTCTATAGGACTTTTTAATCTATCTTTTAGAAGCTTGTGATACATCATTGGACTTTGGTCTATAGGACTTTTTAATCTATCTTTTTAATCTATCTTTTAATCATTTAAGAAGAAAAATATCTGTGAAACTTCCCTAATAATATTATTGTCAAACTGCATATTTTGTTCTGAAAAATTTTTAGATACTACTGCAACTTTACATGATGAGTCTATTTATGCATAAAACTTTCTTGATTTTTGTCTTTCATAACCGGAAATAACAATTTTTTTAAAAAAAAGTCTTGAATTGTATTATCTTCTATTTTATTTCCCAAACAAAAAACATGTGTACAAAAGTTTTCATGACTGGAAATAATAAATAATGCTAATTAATCATAGTTGGAACGATGAGATTTGCCAAAGTTGTTTCCTTGTTATGTATATAATCCTAGTGGTTCCTTTAAAGTATAACAACTTGTTAGTAATTTGTTGATGTCTTCGTGCGCGTGATCAGCTTGTATTTTTGGGATGGTGGCCAAAACTCTTTTCTACATACGTGACTGACATGTGTTAGTGCATTAATATGATGAAAATAATGTTTTTTGATGCTTATCTTGTGTATTTTTATTATATTAGATGTATATATTTTAGTTTAGAAGGGAATTTGTATTGAAATAAAAATATATTGCTAAACTTAAGGACTTAAACTATTGTTTTTTTTTAATTAGGATTTTTTGCTATATGTGCTGATGGTGTAAGTGTTAATTGTGTTTTACTTAGAAAAAAAATGAAAAAAAAAATTCTATTTTGCAAAGTTGGATCTTGCCTAAAGATAAGATACCAGTGGAGGATAATTTAAGGATATCAAGTAAGTTTTAATATTGTTAAAAAAATGATTCATACATAAATGATTATCTAGTAGTTGTGATTTTTAATTTTTTATATTTTTTATGAGTATAAGGTAAACATATAATTAGTTTTTATATCTGACGGATAAAATATAAAAACTTTATTTATTTTTTGTCGTATTAGATTTTAGTTATCACACAGTGGGTTTGATTTTTCTGGGTAAGTTGGTTCGAGCCAATATTGTGATAAAAAGAACTTTGTGAAATCATCCTCTAATTTTGATGACATAGGGAAATTCTATATTTAACACTGATATTACAATAGTAATAGTCAGTAGTAATTAATATCTTTTTTAATTTATGATATTCATTGGAGTTCAATGTAGTATACCATCACCACAATAGTCAATAGATGAATGATATTATGATTAACTCTGGAGATGATTTTATCATTTAAGGCAGCCACTAAAAATTAACAAGGTAGCCAATATTGTGAGGAGATGATGCATCAAATGAAGAACATGATGATGCATTTTGAGAAGAGGATTCTTCAGCAGTCGTAGTTTACCACACAGGACTCACAACCATTTACTAACGATCATGATGTTGACTTATAGTTGTATCTGTCGTATACGTATTATTTTGTGTTGAAAATATATATATTTAAACATTTCTTTTTGTATGAATTGATGTGTTTATCTTATTCATTGGTATTCTAGGTTAAAAATTCATGTACCAGGTTTAAAAAAAATAAGGGATATTATTTTTATTTTATTTTATTCACATTAATGTTAGAAACGGATTTGAAATGGATTTATTTGTTTGAATATTTTTTTTATTTTAAAAAACTTTAGAAATGGATTAGGAACAATAAAACTTTTGAAAAATTAAAACATAAACTATTCCGTTTGGAATCCGTTTCTAATTTTTGTAACGGTAACACTTTCGTTTCAATTTGGTTTCTAAATTCAAAAAGCGAATTACAACAAAATGTAGAAACGGATTAGCAACATACATTATTCTGTTTTAATTTTTCAAAAGTTAGAAACATATTGGTTCCCATTTCTAATCTGTTTCTAAATTTAGAAACAAAAAAGTTTTGCTTTCTATTTAAATTAGAACAATGGGTTTCAAAAGCAGAGTATATTCCGCTTTCTAATCCATATCTACGCATTGAATTAGCAATGGATTAGAAACAAAAAATGCAGTTTCTAAATAGTAATTTTCTTGTAGTGTCCTAAACTAAGTCCCTCCAATAGGTTACCGATGGTTAAGGTTGAGAAGATCCCAAGATTGTCAAGAAAACACCGAATCTCTTCCTGTTCTCTCCACTATTAATGCATGTTGAATCCTCCTTGAGAAACTCATCAAAATCCACTAAAATAATGATTAATCTTTTCTCTAACTACATAGGTCTCCAAAAGAATCCCCCCTTGAATTGTAAAACCTGGGAGTATTTATTGCCCTAGTCCAACACGGCCTCACCATGCCTCTGTGAAGACTGTGGTGAGTAAATTTTGTTTCTTAGGCTGCAAGTCACATCATGGAAAAGTCTGGCTTGAGAGTTGTGTGAATTATCCATGGGCATTATGATCCATATCGATTATTGTGGAGGCTATTGTGACTTCTGTGTTATCTTCTATGGCTCCACACTGCATGGTCGGGTCATGGTTGTGATGGAAGTGGTTAACGACCACGGTGAAATAAAAGCCCATGGTGAACTATTGTAGCAAGTTGATATGTTTTTCTTCAAAATGCTTTCATTTTCTTTTTAGCCCTAAAATGAAATAAAAGCCCATGGTGAACAAAAGAATGAAATTTTGTACTAGTTTGGTAATAAACATGTAAGATCGCATGGTAAATGTAGTATAAATGATATGTAAAATACGTGTTTTCAATCATTTATCAAACCTTCCCACATTTGAGCATTTTCTTGTCCTCAAGCAAATAAAAAATAAAAAATGAAAGACATGATAAGTTCTTGACCTCGGACTAAAAATGATGGAGTTAAATTAGAACATACAAACAATCAAATGCTAGGTAACATGGACATCCTCTGCAAAGTGTAGTCTCTACGTTAAAAAATACTCTCTCAAGTGTTTGTCTCTTGTTTCACTATCTTATAGTCTAGATGGTGTTGCATAAACTTTTTGGGGTTTTATTCAATCTATCTCTATGCTTACCTAACTTTTTATACATGAATACTACATGTTTTTACAAGTCCCAAGGCAGGCACTTTCCTATAAGTTTAGGTAGCTTTCACACTTCCTAAGAAGTAGCCCTCTCCTCGATAGAGCATATCAATGTAAGTCGACTTGTTGGGAGTGAATATGCACTATAAGGAAGTGTCGCTCACTTATAAATAAAATTTGACCATGAAAAATGAATAAAACTAGTGAGCGCCCTACTATAAAACATTCATCTCTAGACATAAGGATGAAAGTGCTCAAAAGACTACAAGAAAGAGCAAAAAGAGTCCACAAAGTAAACTAACTCTTGGGAAACATGGAAAAATGCTAAACTATCATATATCATGTCACTAGACTAGAGAAAGTCCAACAATTGGAGTGCAATGCCTTCATAGGTTCACACTAGCATGCATCAAGCACAAGCACCAACATTTTTGATATTCACAAAATACAACAAAGATGTACTATGTATACGTATAGCATGCACAATTGTAAAGTGGAAATAATAAAAATGGAAAAATAAAAATGAGTGTGTGGACACTAGTAGTCCTTGGTAGTTGGGCCAACTAGGGTGAAGCTACCCCTATCCAAGCTCTCACAGTTTGTGCGAGCCAAAAATAGCACCTCATTACCTCAAACCCACGATAGAATAATAAATGCGATTAAATACAACTAGAAAATAAAATAAGATGCAGTAAAGTAAAAATCCACTATAGAAAAATCTGTGTGCAAAAGCAATAGGGTAGATGTCCCTTGCTGAAGTAGAAAATAAAATGTACAAATGTAGAAAGTAAAGATACAATAAATGAAATCAAAATGGTGGGAGTTGGCAAGGTAGCTTCGGTGTGGTGTAAGATCGGTGGAGGACCTCATGATGTCGGTGTTGATGTATGCCCTAGCCCCAATACATTATCGAACTCTTATTATTTGGATAATTATTATGAGTCATTTTATCTATTATTATTTCTATGCAAAGTTAATAAGATAAAATATCAACTTGAAATTGGATTACGCTCCAGGATTATCAAATCTGTGATTTTGGATAGTAAAGACGCGAAGCATAAACTAGAATTTCTTAATATTCTATATGTCCTAGTCGAGTTATGCCATGAGAATGAAAATAGAAATTAATTCTAATATGTCTGTCATGAGAATCGTCTTGTCTGAGCCATGAGGATTATGGGATATCAATCAAAGACATAGATACATGTTGGTGAGCAGGTATACGGATCGATCCGCTCTTAAGAGCGCTATGGTTGTAAAGTCATAGAGTGTTTTCTCAAAGCAATTCTTCGTGCTTGAATCCTTTAGAGCACTGAAATCACTATGGATCTCGGGATGAATCCTTGCATCACTTTAACTTACACCTAGCGTCATTCAGTGGCCAGGTGGCAAATGCGGAGTATCTGTGGGCATGTCGCAGAAATGCAGTATGTTTGGGAATATCTGCCTACCACCTGCTTGAGTGAGGCGAGTAGTGGTGGCCATGGCCCAAGAAATTAGAGAGTTATCATTTACTTGACCTAGTCGGTTCACTAAGAGATCAGAGTAATTAACGCGTTAAAATAAAGGGTGACGCGCTCCATGCCTTACGCTAATGAGATGGTCCGATCGGTAAGGAGTTTGTGCTGAAGTCCGCGATGCGGTTCCATGAATTCTCAATCGATCACCGTTTACTATTGTGTATTGTTGTCTTCTTCCAGAATAATTATGATTTTGCAGGCTCATTTGGCAGCTCGTGGCAATCAGTATTATTGGATTACGGCATCGTAGGGGTTTTATCAGCTTGTTTACTTACCATTAAAATTTTTGTTGCTCCATTTTGCGTTTTAGCATGTATGATTGCATAGTACGTTCCCTTATTAGAGTGATTAAGATCCCAGCGATTAGTGGAGAGGGAGGAGACTCCAGAGTGCCCTTTGGAGCTAGTCTTGGAGTGTGAAGGAGGTGCGGAGTTGATGGAGGAGTTCACGATGCGGTGAGTGCTCTGAGATATCAATAGAAGATGCTCGATCCTTGCACGAACCTCCTTGAGGGTGAGTTGAGTCAAACTCCCTCAATCGCTGGTGATGAATGGAGCTAAGTAGCTGGTGTAGAAGCTGGAGCTATCGAGGGAATTGGAGTTGGAACAACAGTTTGATGCTTGGGAGTCGTCTTGAGGGAGGAGTGCGATGCAGCAGTGATCACGATAGAAGAGCGCTCATCATCCGAGGCTCTTAAGTCGACTCGTGCCTTTATCGATGCTGGCACCCGTGGGTTACGTTAGCCGACCACGCTCACCGGTATGTGCATCACCCAGAGCATGGTGACTCCAAGCGACTTTGTGTGCGGCACCACATGCGGTGCAGCCAGTCGATCAAGCGAGGTCCCCATGTAAGGCGGGTGAATGTGAGAGACCAAGAAATATGATCGATGGTCTATAGTCCACTTGGACTAATGACATAGGCGGCAAGCTAGGGAGTAGCCCGACATGGATCGGCTCCATTGCCACCATGCTACTAGAGGAAGTAGAGAATCCCTGTAGCTTCCACGACTCACATGTCTTTCCACTTTCTCTAGGTCCAAACACCATGATAGGATGGCGCGAGATGCTTGGCGAACCTTTGCTCACATCTCTGAGGCGGTGTCTTGGTATCGCGTCCGGCCAGTCACCAGACTCTGAAGTGGTTTTGAGTCCATGCTTCGAGGTTGTACTCAGTGTCGACGAGGAGAGTTGATGTGGTGCTTGGGAGTAAGACTGGGTGTGAGTATAATCCACACGTTGATGAGCCCCAGCCACCACGGAGAAATCCATGGCATGTCATCGGATGCTCTGTCCGGAAGGCGTCGGAAGGCAGTGGTCTCGGCGAGGAGCGAGCGATAATCGTCCGGGTCTAACTAGAATGAGCTCATCACCTCTAAAGTCAGGCTCACGTATGTCTGCTCATTTAAAGGCAACAAAATTGCTCGCTGCTTTGCCCGAAAATGAGATCTCGTACCTTATCGTGAGACCTATCCTTTCCTAGAGTGTCGACGATCACATGGCTCACACCTTAAAAGAAACATTGGTCCATGAGCCACTAATAGCGTGATTTCGACTCTAGATCTCGCAAATCCTTGGTACCTCAGTGAGAAGCCTCTGACAGTCTTCTTTTCTTCTCTGACAGCTCCTCGCTGGTGGGTGATGGCTATCGCTTTTATGAACCCAAATCTACCAGCAATTTAGAAGGACACGATAAATCAATCAGCCGGAAGACATGGCACTAGGAATGAATAGCCGTGCACAATGGGTATACCATGGTCGTCGTAGGACCTAATTGTCTTAATACGCTGCGATCACGATCGTGGTATGCCTTTGGTAAGGAACAACTGGTGCACAACATTACTTGTACGCATCGATGTCTGTTGTGTATTTTTCATTCTGGAAATGACCACCTGTTGCTTAATTCACGGCTGCTAACAATGGGTAGAGCTCATTGTGCTGTTGCAAGGGCGGAATGAATGGGAGAAAGCTCACAATGGCATACCACACTCGTTGTGGCACATCTTGGCCTGGTTATTAAATATGAACATAACGGTCTCACAGTGGTATTGTTTATCACTGAGCATAGGTTGTGGAGCCGTTTGTGGTGAAAAATTTATCATTACAACACTTATTTTGATTAGATTTATATAAAAACATTCACCATAACATTCTAAACACTTTCATGCCATTCAATCATAGTGAAAACATGATTTAAATGAGTTTTGTAATTCATACAAATTTGGCAAAGAGGATAAGATAGCCTGTGGTGAAAATTGAGCAATTGATGTGCAAATGTGCTAAAATGATAAAAACTCGATCTGAACATGAGTGCAGAGATTCACGATGACCTACCCTCTCTTGTCTAGATAGGGAATGGTTCCATATTTGATGAAAATTTTATATTCTTCTTTAACTAGTTTATTTTGCCCCAAACTCTTCAACAATCCTCTTGGGTTTATTAGTTGTAATGGCTTATGATTAAGAAAGTAGAAAATACAAACCATGGAATTTAAAATGTAAATGGAGTGGAAACGATCAGTGTGCTTGCTAATGCCGAAGCATGGGCTCGCTTAGCATGCTCTTCGGAAAGATGTAAAATGGAAATATGGCCATTACTTACCTAATACTTTTAGCCATGTACTTTGCATATTTTTAATAAAAACTCTTCAAAAGCCCATATTTTATATATCATTTATACTGCATTTAGAATGAGATTTCACATGTTTAGCACCAAACTAGTACATAAGTTCATTGTTTTATTCATTATGAGCTTTTATTCCGTTTTAGGGCTAAAAAGCGAATATGGGGGTGTTTAAACAGAACACTTATCAACTTGTTGAGGAAGCATCATGGCTGCATAGCGCCTTGGTGACATCTTGCCATGCCTATTATCCACTCCCTATCATGACCGTTATCAAATGCGTGTCAATGTAGAATCATAAAAAAACGGAAGACATAATACCTCCTATAGTATTTGTGAGTTATCACCGGACATGACCAATCCACACAATGCACACCAAAGACCATGCAGTGACTTGGAGCCAAAACAATTTACTCACTTCCTCCATACTGGCATGGTGGGGCCATGATAAACTCAATATCAAAAAGCTGTAAAGGGTTTCTATTGAGGCTTTTCTTTTGCAAATTTGGTAGAGGCAGTTACGGAGACCTATCTTGGAGATGAGTTCCATCTAGATTTCAGTGGATTCTAACAAGTTTTCCAAGGGCAATTCAACTTGCATCAATAGTAGAGGATGTGAGAAGAGATTGAGGCTTGTTATTGGCAATCTGGGATCCTCCTCAACCTCAACTATTGGAGATTTATTTGAGGAAGTTAGTTTGGAATTCTTTATTTTTTGTTCTTATGGGTTTATCATTGTTTAGATCTTTATTCATGATCGTAGGACATGATTTGAGGGTTTGTAGGCCAAGTAACTTGGCTATGCTTATGAATTCTTTATTGACAATTTAATTAAATATTTCTAGTTGATTATAATTGTCGCGTAACAACTTGATAATGATCTTTTTTATATGAGGAAGAGATTCCATACATTAGAACATACATGCTTTTTAGATCTGTGTATGTGCTATGAGAGATTAGATAATGCTGATCTCTGGATTAGGGTTTGATTTAGCCTTTTTAGTGGAGTTCTTGATCTTATTTCGAATATTAGAGGTTTGAGTTGGAAGAGATTCAATTAAGTTCCTAGTGATTAGACCTGGTTGCTAAGAGATTGGGACCAATGGAGGCCTACTAATTGGGCCGGTCCAACATTAGAACACAATTCTCATAACCAACTCATATCATACGTAATTGTTAGGAAAATTTCATACATTAACCCACTCTTCCAATTACGTTTACGATCCTTTAATTGTATTGTTTAATAAATTTATAGAAATAAACTTAAGAAACATTGTAGACATTTAGGCTATTGATTATGTAAAAAGGAATTAATAGGAGCCTCTCGTCGTTCCTTGAGGAATATGACCCTCGTGTTTCACCCATGAGATATTGCTGAGGACCGTGTACTTGTGGTATTTACAGACTTAACCTTATTAGCACTCACACACCAAGTTTGTCAAGTTTTTGGCACTATTGCTGGGGAGTGTTCCATCAGTTTATGAAAATTAAAGAATCAAAGAAAGAAAACAAGGGAGAAAACATGGTCTATAGATAGAGGATGATGCTAGTGAGAATCAAGCTCATGATGAAGAGGAAAGCACCATTGGAGCCACGTTGAGAATGGATACTAAGTTAAGACCGTCTATCTAGGAACCTCTTGACTTAGGATTGAAGATAATACGAAACATGTCGAGAATGCCTTTTGTAGAAAGAATTAAAATTCTTAGTGATTGATTGGGCTAATTTGACTAGTGAACAAAAAGTTGTTGGGGTTTTGCAAAAGCATAAAGAGCCATTGCTTGGAAAGATGTCGATGTCAAAGGGGATTGGGTGGTTATTTTGTAAAGTTTTGATGGAGGATGATCATTTAATGAAGACTAAATCAAACATGAAGGAAGTGGTGAAGATAGAGGTAATGAAGCTTTTGGATGTGGTGCCATTTATCCGTTCAGCGATTGCATGGTGGTGTGAAAGTGGTAATAAAGAGGGTGGGATGACTATGTTTGTATTGAGAAGAATGAAATCATACCCACGAAACGATATGCGAGGTTAGCGGTGGTATTGACTACGTGAAAGTTGAATGACGCCACTAGAATGGACCATTTCCACTTTTGCCATTTGGAACACCTAGGGCTATTCTAAGTGATGAGTACACATTTCTTGATGAAAAGTGGATGAAAAGAGTTAAAGAAATATGGAGTTACACATAGAATAGCTACCTTGTATCCACAAGCGAGTGGGGAGTAAGTGTCAGCGAAATTAAAACAAATTTTGAAAAGACTGTAGCTCATGTGAAAGGGTTGGTCGGGAGAATTTGGATGATGCATTGTGGGCATCTGGGTTGCATTTTTAAAGCACCTATGAGACTTCACCATATAGATTTGTGTGGAAGTTTGTCATTTACTGTAGAGTTTGAATACAAAGCCTATTGGAATAAAAAGCTTAAATGTTGATATTCTGTCTTGCGTTGAGGAAAGCTACAACTTTAGAGCTTGAGATGGCATTTGATTACCAAAATTCAAAGCTTTGCAAGAATGCACAAAGAAATATTTGACCAAAACCTCAGTCGATGGGTTTTCAGTAGGAGATCAAGTCCTTCTTTCCATTTAAGGCTAAGGTTGTTTCCATAGTATTTGAAATCAAAATGGTCTGGAGTGCTGATTGTTAATGTGAGTTTTCCCATGTGTTTTTGTTGGGGTAACTCACTCCTAGAAGAGGTAAGTTCAGGTAAACCACCACTATTTAAAAATATTATTTTGGGAGAGGGTGGAATGACAAGAGAAGAATTTCAACTTTTTGAATCGTGTCTTGAGGTAAGGGCAAGTACATCGGGCTCGAAATGTAAAAATTTCTTGGGAGGAACCTAAGTAGTTTTCTATGTTTAGTTCTTATACTTTTAGTTTCATCATTTAGCTTTTGAATAAAGAGTACTTTGATGATTGGATAGAGTGGAAGTTGAGTCATATTTATTGGTTTTATGTGGAATTTATATGTGGAGTTTATTTTTCTTGGTTAGGAATTATTTTCATGCCATTTTGTACAAGGGAGAATCAATAGATTTTTTCTTTGTTACATTTCTAGCAGGGCCTTGTATGCACCTGTTATGCACATGTTTGTGATGTTCATTAAAGAGTTGTGATTTTTGGAAAATTTGAGGGAAGTCTCTCACGGGCTTACTGTGGTGGATTGCTGGCTATTAGTAGATTGTGACCATTCTTCAAAGCGTGCTATTTTTTTTTAATTTTAAGGGACACTGTGCGATCTCACCATGCCCATGGCAGCCATTATAGCACAATGAGCCCTAGAACAGCCATGGTCAACACTTGGGCGGCTTTTGAGGCCTGATTGGAGTTGACAATGTACTTTGTAATGACCCGTAATGGGTGTTACGTCGAGGAACAAAGCGACAACAAGCATGTTATACGCATATTGTGAAGGCTGTTGGAGTTGTGGGTTAATGTTGGCTGTCTCTTGGCTTTTTCTCCCTCAAACTTATTTTCTCTTTTCATCTAGAAATCCTACTTGTCTTAAAGTATTCTCTTTGAGATCTCTGGCATTTTCTAGCAAGTTTATTCATTGTGAATTGCAGATATGGGTCGAGAACTCTAAGTATTCATAGATGGAGCCTAAGAAGAATAAGAAGACGGTGAGTCTTCTCAGCTAATGATTCCACTGTTTGGAGACACTAATCATAGAGTGCGATATAGATGACTTGCGGACCAGTTTAATCAGTGATGGGTGTAGGATCGATTAGAAATTCTCAAGAGGATTAGTCTAAACTGATAAGGTACGGGACTTAATATCTATACAAGGATGGGGGCAGTTCTTGATGTCGATGAACTAACATATTGGTAGGTGACCATTGAAGTGATGAACTTGTTTGGTACATGCCAAATGATCATGACTCGACCAGGTGGCGACGCTATCATCTTCTAGATGTTCGGGGGTAGAGTACATTGTACATGGAGTTTTCAGTTGCGATGGGGCTCGTTGACATGGAGTACACTAGCATGAAGTCGTACTCTAGTAACCACTTCAACTTGCTGGTCCACAGACCGGATCATGTTTGGAACCGGATACTTTGGGATCAATGGGACTTCACGTATAGGTACCTTGAAGATGTTGCCACTTGGATATACTGACATTTGGAATCTCCATCTTAGTCCTATCAAGGGACGTTGACTAGTAGAAACAACATGGGGGTTTATCAACCTCGTGACACATGCCTCTCTCGGAACATAGAGGCTGGCAGTTCACATCGACCATGCCCTTACCTTCCAACTTCATTACAGGGCTCGAGACCCCAGGGCTAGAGCCATCTTTCTTGCTCCTAACATCCTGCGGTGCACGAGGAGTGCGGGCTGGGCAGTGAGTGGGGTTTGATTTAGTCCTTTTAGGGGTTCTTGATCTTGAGGTGAACATGGGAGGCTTGAGGTGGGAGAGATTCCTTCTTAGGTTCCTAATGATTGAACACAGTTGCCAGTTGGACGATGGTACCTCGAGGTTTTTTGGTCAACACTATAACACAATTGTCCTTGTGACTCATATCATAAGTAATTATTAGGAAACTTTTTATACATTAACCCAATCCTTCCAGTTGTATTGTTTAATAAATTTGTGAAATAAACTTAGAAACAAGTAAATGTTTGGGTTATTGATTAAACAAAATATGAAGTAATAAGACCTCTAACATTATTCCTTCAGGGAATCTGATATAGTATTTACTTCCATTAGTGACCATGATGATTGTGCGCCACGGTGTTCATGGAGCTTAACCTTATTTACACGTGCACACACATAACACACACACACACACATACTTGAGTACATCAGCGTTCATCATAGAGATTCATGGAAGCAAAGATCCTCTGTGGCCATATGAAACAAAATTACAGAATATGGTATTATGATTGAATTACATGGATCTCACCCGACACTTTTCGAAAGAGTGGATTGAATTAGAATTGTAAGTGAGGTAGGTGTTTCCTTCTCAAGGTGGTAACTTACTTCCACCATCTTATCACCGACTTCCTTTAGAGGTCTTGGTGAAATTCGAGATTCCAATCAACATGCCTTGGTGGAGATGCTCCCTTTGTTGTGAAAACTGTGATTCATCACAGGCTCATCCTTAGGCAACTCAAAAGAGCTAAATCTTTTATCCAAGTTTCTACACAAAATCAGGGATAATATCACTGTCGCGTCAACATAATAACAAGTATAAATCAAAAGTCCATGGGGATATTGCATTGTGTCCCGAAGCTTAGATGACACATCCTCATATCCTACTCATAGAACCATTCAAGCATCCTTGACATCCTATCAAGGCTTGTGAGGTTGCTAAACGGCCACCAAAATTAATGGAACCTCCACTTTGTATTCCAAGTGCAGAATGATGAAATCCTTTGGGAAGATAAACTTGTCCACTTTACTTCAAGATATCTTCACTTATACCCCTTGGGTGTGACAGAGTTAGCGATCGTGAGTTGGAGAGTCATCTTAGTTGGCAGGTTTCTACAAATCCCAACTTCTAAAATTCTTGTGGGGAATAGTTGATGCTTGCCCAAGATCGACGGAGTTTTCATCAAGGCTCTTGGTTGCGGGATAATGAATCCCACAGGTCCTTCTCCTTCTTTGGGGCTTGTTGGCGTTGATGACTTTAGCGTTCTTCTCTAAGTGTCCGTCGATAATCCGTTGATTTAATGTGAGTTCAATTCTTTAGGAACTTTGTTATATCTTGGCGTTTGAAGTACTTTCACAAAAATGGCGTTAATATGCAAGTCTTGAACATCTATTAGAATTTCTTGGTATTTTCATGTTGATCTTTCTTGGCCTTGGTTGGGTAAGGTAACATTGGTTGATATTTAGGTGTGTTCTTGCTTTCTCCTACTTGGTCTCTTCATCAATACGTAAT
>NC_052483.1:5419943-5456854 GCF_009730915.1 Dioscorea cayenensis subsp. rotundata
CAATAGATTAGTATAATTCTAAATGTCTAAAATAACTAACAGACACAGGTTAAATCAAATGAATAAATTAACATGCATTGGTAAAGATTGAACCATTGATTTACTTAAGCACATAATTTTCTAGCAGTCATAATTAAACTTTTCAATTGTCATTATTTATTGTAACCATATTATGTGGTAAAACATTAATGACTTTTAAGGCATGTTTGATTAATTTGACAAAAAATAAATAAAATAAATTTTTTGTATGTTTTTAAAATGCGTTTTCTTTGTTTAGCGGGTCGAGTTGGAAGGTGGATGTCATTATCCATTTGTGTAAAAGTCGTCTGATTTTGCACGTGAAGACCGACAGTGACAGAAAAAACCAAATTGTTTCTTGTTCTCAGTTTATCACTTTATTAATATTTATTTATTTTATTTATTTATTGTATGTTTACATTACTAGCCAGAGTGAATCTGCATGTATTCAAGTGTACTTTTTGTAATGCATTGAAAATTTATATATATAGTATATATAGAAGGAAAGTTTCGTCAATGGTCATGTTTTGTAAATTTTTAATTCACATATCTTCTAAAGTCATTAGATCACCTGAGCCCAATACTCCCATCTCTAAACTCAACTTAATTTATTCTTTCTTCGGTCTTTTGGTATACTTTTTTTCCGCAAATCCGTATATGATTCTTACTCTGATATATATATATATATATATAGGAACACGCTTCAAGCGACGCTATAAAGCATCAGAAGAAAGTTAGAAAGAAAGAGAAAAACATAAAGATGGGAGAGAAGCAAAGTTATAGTGCGTCAAAGTAAAAGAATAATTGGGTCGATGTTGTATTAAATCAACACATGGTTGAATCCCAGTTGAAGCCAAAAACGGTCATCCACTATCGATCAGATTGTTTGACAAGTATTGTTGGATGATCTCGCACTTGTTAAATTCAACCAACGACTAATATGGTATATTCTTAATTTTATCTACTGGACGTTCAATACACGGCTTCAACTATATCAGTGACCTAAAGCCTTACCTTTACTAAGAAAATGACCCCACTTTCTAGAGAGGAGTTGTCTATTACAAATATTTATCTATTTAGTATTGCTTCCTGTACCTCTGATATCTTAAACCCGTTATTTATAAATTAATTAAAATTAAATTTTTATTATATTTTCACCCAAAAGTATGGTGCTCCTTGTCCAGTTTAGCTTGTATTCAAACCCCAATGTTAAGATTTAAAACAGATAATCTATGTTTCAACTGAAGGCAGGTGGCAGCAGCAGCAAGGAAATATAAGGCAGGCACAGGCAGGTAAGGCAGGCAGGTGCAGGCAGGCAGCAGGCAGGCGGTGGTGGCAGATATATAGTAATTTATTTATAATAAAATAAATTAAAATATTTATATATATACATAAACACATGGAGTGGAGATAAAAGGAGACCTCCGTCACAGCAGAAAGAGAGCAACATGATGATTAGATTTATCATGAAAGTTTCTTTATATATATATATATATAAATATTAATATATGGGAATCGTGTATATATATAAAAGGAAACTTTATTTATCAAAAAAAAGGAAACTTTAATGATAAAGCTATCCATGAAAATCCGTCTATCAACATACTGAATTAATCAATTATCTTTCCGATAACAGGATATACAAACAGTGATATATATATGGTCATGTATCTAAATGTTACTAATTTTATCAAAAATTTATATAAGAAAATTATTTTAGAAATATGTATATATATATATTATTATATATTAAAAAAAAAATTTACACTTTATTCAATAAATAATAATTATGTATATTCTTACAGTTAAATTTTTAATATAAGAATATAATTAAATTATTTTGTACCATCTAAACCAACTACATCAGTAAAATTTTTTTTTTCAATTTAGTATCGATTCTAATAATTTTTATTTTGATCTCATTAAAACATCTACTAGTAAGTGACACATAGTCGTGAATCGCCCGAGCCTCGGCTCAAGGAAACTCGAATCCAAAACCAACCGCCTAAGCAAGGTTCTTGGGGTTTGATTCCCTGCCGGCTCCTGCTCCCATGACTATTCAATCTGCCAAATCATACGATCTCTGTTAAATTAAATAATCTAATATTTCAAATTAAATGAAAAATACAAGAATTAATATAATACAATATTTTTATTAAAAATAGTATTAATAATTCAAAAACAATATTTTGTAATAAAAGTACAATAGGAGAAGAAATAAAAAAATATAGGGTTTGAACTTAGTTATATCAAGTTGCCTACGTATCCTCTCTGGAGGAACTGTGTCCCACCTAGTTCTTTTTATTTTATTATACACATTTCCCATATTTCCATAATGCCCAATGCTTGCATCATCGCACGAGATGGAACTAGAAGTCGCCATTGTTTTACTTCGAGCCATCATTTACCCATTTATCTCGATAACGATGAGTGTATAAGGTCATCTTGACTTCGTAGTCTAGCTCTTTTGCAATCATCGAGGCAAGTTTGCGCTTTCAATGATTCTCGACTCCAACCTCGTGATTGTCTTTCATCTCAAAATATCGCCTCAATTACTAAAAAGTTTGTTCAACCACGGCCAGTTGAGGCTGTAAACCGCAAGGAGTTGTTTTTGATTAATGATAACAAACAAAATAAAAACCTAATCAAAGACTCAAATGGTAAAACCTAATCGATATACTATGATTCATGGCATTATTTATATAATATATAACAATATTATATATACATATGATATTTGATAACTGAACCGATTTCGGCTCAAACCGCTTCTAGGTAGTTAAACCGATTCCATGGTTTATGCTCAACCTGAACCCAACCTTGTATGAAGTGTTCGTGTCCTGCCTTTTCGAATCATTATGGCTTTTGTCGGGCCCGGCTCTGCTCCATGGTTTCGCATCAAAATGACCACTGCCTAACCGTATAGAAGAACCATTGAATGAAGAAAAATATATTTCTTTACAAAACAAATTCAATAAAAGAGATAAACTACTTTTTAACTTTTATAAAGATATATTTATCAATTTTTTTAAAGAAAATAGTTATACCAAGAATTTACTGTACGCTACAATATATGCACGGTGAATTGGGAGAGGAATAGCTATTTTCATCCATTTTTACTTTTTACATGGAAGAGGAATAAACAAAATTATTCCTCTCATAGTTAAAACAAAATTACTATAAAGGTGTGAAATGAGTTTTTCCCTAATTTATATTGGTGTCACATATGTACTTCAAAAAGCTAAGATTAAATGTCTATCTAAACGCTTAAAAGTTACTATTTCTTTGTTACAGCTGTTGTAAGATATGTTCCTCACCTAAGCTTTTATTAATGACACTTTTTTTCCCTTAATCATGATTAGTATTTAACCACAAACAACGCAATGACGACAATACCTTCTAACATGTTTTTAGATCAAATATAATAAATTTTAAAAATTATCCACACAACTAACAAATAACTAAATTTTATTTGTAATTTCGCATCCGCTTGATAAACATGATAAGGACAATAGGATAGGATAGATCTACTATTATCCTTTTTATTTGGCGTGTCAATATGATATGATAGGCTTATCTTATTGACCCATTTTACCCTACTGAACACATGATAATTAATCCTACGAGGGGGAAGGAAACATGTAAGATATGATATTAAATGCCCTATAATTTGGTTTTCTCCCCTTCATCTAGGGTTCATCGTATCCCTTCTTTTTGATCTTTTAACCCCTATCCTTAAGACAAAGAACTTGTCAACAATTATATATGACACTAATTTTACTATTTGAAATAGAGTTTTTCACATTTAGAGTGGTTAGAAGGGTTTCTCCTCACTAACTCGCGCTTAAACATGTTATTTTTCATCTAAGGGCCCATTTGGTGGACATGATAGGATATGAACGGATATGATAAGTTCATATCCTATCATATGTTTGATGCGCATCGATAAAATAGACCGGATAACGACAAAGATATGATATGAATGTTGGAAAGATGAGAATTAAGAAATGCTTGAGTCGCAAGCAATTAGCACCGTCCCAAAGAAACTATTTCTGAGATATCGAAATATTTCCCCAAGATAAAAATGAGCCTTCCTCAAGATCTCTATCTTAAGGGATTAGGAACAGCAAAATTATTTATATAGATCCAGATAAGGACTCCCTTAAACTTGTTTAACGTTAGAGGGCTAATAAAATTAAACGTTAAAGATCTAACATTTTCCTAAAACTTTGATAAACGTGGGAGAAGTGGTAAAAATTAGTTGAGTGTTAAAGAAAATCTTATCAATAATAATAAAGGATCGTGTCAAAATTAAAATTATATTATTAAATAAATAAATATAAAAGTATCATTTGATAATTAAAAATACTTATCCCAAATAAATATTATCTTTTGAAATATATTCACAAAATACAACAATCCCCCACATATTTCAAAAGAACCAATGACATGGGTAAAAATTTTCTAGAACTATATTGGGGCAACATATTAGTTTAGTGTCTTTTAGACTATGAACTAAACCTAGATTAATGAAATATGACTTCATCAATTTTTGGTGAACATGATATTTCTATGAACCAACAATTCTTGATGTATGTCAGAGACTTCATCAATCATATTGGGAACCCACAATTTTGTTGTTCAACGGTATGTAATAGGCCATACGTGCAGGCTCGGTTATTCATGAGAGCTCTAAAGATTTGGCCAAAATATCTTATGGGAGCGGCCCCACTCCACTCTCATATAGGTGAATTCATCAAGTGTATACTGTTTTTCCAATCATATAGGTTGGGTTGCCATCTTTATTGACTACTTGTAGGCCTAAGTCCCATTTCCCTAGAAGTTTGAAGAACTAATTTTTCTTCCTATAGGTTTAGTCGAGGATCGCCAAATTCACTCGACCACATATTCAACGTGGAAATTATTCCATCTTTTCGTCTGTTTGCTTTTACAACATCATGCGTCTCAATTTCAAGTGTCTACTTTTTACAATTATAAGACTTATTTTCAAGAATAGCTAGGTCGCTGACAATCACAATGTATAGACATGAGGTAATAGATTCTCATCAAGGAGTGTTAGCTAAGATGTTTCTTAGCCAATCACCCTCGCACTCAAGAAGACTAGCAAATTCGATTCCATAGTTGATCTAGCAATGATTGTTTGTCTAGCTCGATTTCCATGCTATCGCACAACACCAAGCTTGAACATATGGCAAACACTTTTCAGTGGATTTTTGTCTCATTTGAATTAGAGAGATCCACTAGCATCATCAGAATTCCTTCTAATACAAATGGAAATCCACCTATAGAATACCATAGTTCATAGTAATCTCTCAAGTATTTCATTAGTCTCAACAAAATGCATACCAATGTTCGCACTTATCGATCTTTGAGTATATCTACTCACCACACACAAAGATAAGCATTATCAGTCTGTCAGAAACTCATTAGATGCATCAAACTCCCAATAATCTGAGCATATTTAGACCGAGCAACCTGGTCACCAAGATTTTTCTTAATTGAGTCTTTAGCATCATAAGGAGTACTCACCAATCGTGTCACATCAAAATTTTCAAACTTTAAGAAGTATCTCTACATAATGTCTCTTTTTGTGACAACATAATACCATCATCTCCATATGATTTTTAATACAAAAATATCATTTTTGCTTCACCCGCATCTTTCATATCAAAAATTAGAAGATAGAAAAATATTTGGTACTTTTTAAAATATCTCAAACTAGTACCAAATATGAGCATATCATCCACTATACTAATTATTGCATATTGATCATTTACAACTTTAGTAAACACATTTATCCACTTCTCACAAATGAAAAACCATCATTTATTAAAAATTTCGATCTAAATTTCTCATGCCACTATTTAGGAGTTTGTTTTAAAACCATAAAAGAGATTTAACCACTTTACAAACTTTATTTTCATGTCCGAAATAACACATCCCTCAAAGTTGAACCATATAAATTTCTTCTTCTAAATAATCATTCAAAAATATCATTTCAACATCCATTTGATGAACAAAAAGTTTATGGATAAAAGATAATGCAAAAGAACTCGAATAGAAGAAATTCTGTCACCGTGCAAATGTTTCAAAAATAATCAATATTTTGCTTTGGAGAAAATCCTTTTACTACCAAACGAGCTTTATATTTATCTATGGAGCCATCTGGATTATATTTTCTTTTGAAAATACATTTATGCCTACCAATTGGTTTTGTACATGTGTAATGGTGGGGGTGTAAATCTACTAAAACCCAAGTTTTATTTTTCATAATATAATCAAATTTATTTTCATTTGCTTCTTTCCATAATATGCCATCAGAAGAAGAGATAGAATCTAAATAAGTTAATGGATCATCATTAATGAGAAAAGTTTTGGAAAATCATTTCCATAACAAAATTCTTTTTCTTGGCCTCTGCTCCTTCTTAATTCCTCATTAGAGGTAATCTATGTATTTTTATCTCAACAGTGCATGAGAAATTTTATTAGACAGTGGAAAAATTTGTTCAAAGAATTTAGCATTCTTTAACTCAACTATTGTATTGCAATGAAGCACATCACTTTTTAAAACAAGAAATCGTGATGCGCAACACTATGTCAAAAGATATCCAATGAATATGTGAATCAGAGGTTTTTAGAACCTATTTTTCCTTTTTAGGTTCGTAGTAATAACACTTAGCAAGACACTCTACACTTTCAAATATTTCAAATTGGGTTTATAACTTTTCCATAATCATAAGGTGTTTATCGCCTCTTTTATGTGGAATCCTGTTTGTAAGTGAAGCATAAAATGGCTTCCTCCACAAATTGTTAGAGCATGAGAGCCGATTAACATGGAGTTCATCATTTTCGTACAGTTCTATCCCTTTCAGCCACTCCATTGGACTTTTGTGAATAAGGAGGTGTTATCTCATGCATTATGCATTCTTGTTCACTAAAAATTATTTAGAAGTAAATATTCATATCCTCTATCGGATCTAATTCTTTTAATTTTCCTATTGTGTTGATTTTCACTTCAGCTTTATAGATGTCAAAATGTATTATAAGCATCATCTTTATTTCAATGTAAATAAAGTTTAGAGTATCTAGAAACATCATCTATAAAGGTAACATATTATTTTTTACCTCCTCTAGTCATAGTTTGCTTTAAATCACCTAAATCAGTGGTGAATTAAATCTAATAATATAGTTTCTATTGATAGCGTTATACAAGTGTTATTTTGGTTTCAAAGACATATCTCACATTTCTCCAAGTTATCATTATGAATGCCGGATAGTAAAACCAAGTGATTGCATTTTCTTTATATAACTCAGTAATAACATGTCCTAATCTAGCATGCCATAAATAAATTAAATCAACAATATAAGGTAAGAAGATGCATTCTCCATTATAACATTTGAAATGTTAAGTACAAAAAGTCCCTCAGTTACATAGCCTTTTCCCACAAAATACATTGCTCTTGGTCATTATAATTTTGCCATACTACATGACACTTTTTACACCAACTTTTCCTAATAGAGCTACGTAGAATCAAATTTGCTCCTCGATATTTGGGATATACAAGACATCATTATGGGCTAAAGTTTTTCCCAAGTGAGCCTAAGAGCACTTTTCCCTCACCCAAAGCCTTAGTATGTAGATCTTAAGTCTCCAAGGTAGACCCCACTCTTCATCATCCCCTACTCGGTGTATAGGAGGAAAATGCTTCTCGATTTGCACATATGTGCCAAGTAGCCCCAGATTCTACCACCCACTCTTTCACATTAACTATAATGTTCATTTGAGAAATAACAACAACAATAATTTCATCTCCTTCAGCCAAATTAACCTTAGAGGATTAGCTTTCTGCTTTTCCCATTTTTATATTGATTTCTGCATTGAGGAGCATGATGACTAGGTTTCCCACAAACGAAGAAAATGCCTTTCTTTTTCTTGAAATTGGGATTATTAGGCTTGTAATTATGGGACTTAGGTTCGTACCTTTTATTATTGATTTGTACCAAATGTGCCTTGAAGGTCATCTCCTTGACTTTGGCAGCATTCGATTCCTTGTTGTTAGTGTCTTCAATCAAGATAAAAGCGCCACGAGTTCCTCAATAGTGAAAGCCTTTTTGCTTTGTGCTTGCTTTTAAAGCCATCTTGTAGTCACTTCAGAATTAGGCTTTTTCAATCGAGACTCTCAGAACAAACTTTTTCCGCAATATGATTTCTTCACTCTTCAAGTCTTGAAACAATTTTTGATATTCATTGATTTGAACTTTCATCTCCTTGTCATCAGTCATTTGCCAGTGATAGTATTTTTTTAGGATGAACTTTTGATTGATTGAATCTTCAACGGTAAACTTCTTTATTAATGCTTCCTAAATCATTTTAGCTTCTTATAGCTGCAATAGATATCGAATAGTTCATTAGAAATAGTCTATAAGATAGTGTGACGACATACCTTATTGGCATGTTACCACGATTCTTGTATCTTCGCATCATCGGTTGGAGGAGGTTGCGGATAAGTTAGAGTATAGGCAACTCCACGAACATCAAGCAGAGAAAATACACCTTCTTGCCACTTTTTGAAGTTTTCGTTTGCAAAAGATATCTTGGATACATCAGGAAAAAGGCTTAGCATATGGCAAGTTGATTGGGACAATATCTTGTTGAGATTGAGGTGGTTGTGCAGTATCGGAAGAAGGATTAGCCGAGGCCATAGTTTCTTTAGATTGTTGGAAAAATGAGAATTAAGAGATGCATGAGTCGTGCTAAATAGCATTTTCCTAAATAAACTATTTTAAGATACTGAAATATTTCCCCAGGATAAAACAATCCTTTCTCAAGATCTCTATCTTAAGGGATCAGGAATAGCAAAATTATTTATATAGATCCATAAAGGGACGAAACGAAGGGGCTAACGGGGCTTGCACAGACTTCTCATCAGCATACGTACGATCAGCAGTGGTTCTTCTTTGTTTAGCCAAAAGACATAGAACCATGCAACTGCACCCTTCCTACTGAGGGGCTGACCCATACTGCAGCTCCCTCATCCACTTAGATAATCACTACATAGATACTAAAGACCATGAGGAAGAACTTTTGTATTGAACTCAACCTCAGAAAACATTTCTACAAGGCAGGATAATTCATGGAAGATGAGATCTTCAAAAAAACACACACCGCAAGTTAACGAAAACTATGCTTTTATAATTCTAGAAACTTCGATGAATCGAACGGGTGCACAGAGAGCTTGAGTCAATTGCACTCTGGTTAAACCAAACCAACTAACTATTGCCTCGAACTAATACGCATCCATTTGATGATTGCATCCTGGCCGTTCATTGGAAAACCAATCTTGATTCTTGAGGCTGCCTCGAACTTAAACCAATCATCTTAATGAAGTTAATCTCCGCCGTTCATTCTTTCCCTCTCAAACCTAACCAACATTCAAACACTTGAAATGTCAGTTCTACCCTTTAATCAAAATCTATTCCAGTTTTCCACCATAACACTTAACTGCATCAAGTCATCAACCTGAGTTCACTCCCTACTTGGCTGTTTTTTCACTGAGTTCACTTCATCCTCTCTACTTTTTCACTAAGTATGTATATTAGATTATTAGTATTTATTATTATTTTTTAATTATTGGATCATCCAATCAGTGATCATGTATTACTTTTTATTGAAAATGAGAATGAATATATAAAATTTATGGGTGAAATAAATTGAACATGAATGATAAACTTCATTTTTATAAATATGCCTACAATGTATTTAATTAAATGCCATAATGAGTTAAAATGTTGAAAATATCAAATATCAAATATTAATATGTATCATAATGTATATATGTATAAGTAAATAATGTTTAGTGTTAAACCTATATAATAAAATGCAAAGCAAAATAGGTTTCAATAAGACTAGCTATACCAAAGGTTTCATATTCATAGAATCATAAATATTCATTAACACATAATAAAATTAGATTCAATGACGTAACAAAATTAGTTTCATAGGACAAATTCAACCATTTAGATGCATGAATGTTAGCACTACCATGTTCAAACAATTTTGTGTGCTTGATTCTTCTAATGATCTTGGTAGTTGGTAATGTAATGTTAGCACCTTTAATATTTTACTTGTTATTTTTTATAATCTATAATTAAAGATTTTTTTTTTACTTATTTATTTATAGATCATGGGCAAATTTTTAATCAAACAACCAAGGAGTGAAGAGTCATCAAATACTCCTAAAGTACCATTGAACATAAACACAAATTTTAATGACAATGACATTGTTACTGACCCCGGATTACGAAAACCAATTGAAGACTTTGATATTGAGATTAGAGATCAAGTTAGAAGAGAGTATTTGACTAGAGGCCCATGTCAACCAACTGGCCATAATTTTTCACAGAAAGATTATGGCAAACAAAAGAGAAGTTTTCAAGATGTTGGGTTTAAACAACATCCATGGTTGGAATATGGTATGACAAAAGATGCAGCATTTTATTTTTGGTGTTATCTTTTCAAGCCAAGTAGAGGAAGCTGAATAGGAGAAGATGAATTCACCAAAATGGGGTTCACTAATTGGAAAAAAGCATTGGAAAAATTCGAAAAACATATTGGTACCGTAAATAGTACGCATAATGATGCAAGAGTACAATTTCAAGGGTTCCAAAGTCAAAGACAAAGTGTGTCACACCAATTGGCTGCACATTCACATGAGATTGAAGTTGCATATTGTATTCATTTGACGACAATTTTAGATGTGACTCGTTTTCTCTTGAAGCAAGGTTTACTTTTCCGTGAAAATGATGAGTCTTCAAATTCACTAAACGAAGGCAATTTTCTTGAGTTGCTTGATTGGTATAGCCTACGAAATGAAGAGGTTTGGAAGACAGTCAATCAAAATGCCCCTGGAAACAATCAATTGACTTCCCCAAAAATTCAAAAGGAGTTGGCAAATGCTTGTGCAACGGAGATTACACACGTTATTGTTGATGATATTGGGGATAAAAATTTTTCTCTTATGATTGATGAAGCTCGAGATGCTTCAGTAAAGCAACAAATGTGAGTTGTTTTGCGATATGTGAATAAGAATGGACATGTGATAGAGCGATTCCTTGCATTGGTTCATGTGTCTGATACCTCTGCAATTTCTTTAAAAAATGCCATTGATTGTTTATTTGCTAAACATAAATTGTCTCTTTCGAGGTTAAGAGGGAAAGGATATGATGGGGCTTCAAATGCGAGGCGAATTCAATGGTTTAAAAGCATTTATTTTAAAAGAAAATCCATATGCAAGATATGTGCATTGTTTTGCTCACCAACTACAATTAGTGGTTGTTGCCGTTGCTAAAGAGAATTGAATTGTAAGTGATTTTTTCCAATATGTTAATATGATTGTTAATACCACCGGAGCATCATGTAAAAGGAGAGATCAACTTTGGCAACATCATCATGATAGATTGGTTGAGCAATTGGACAAAGTAGAGATAATCAGTGGTAAAGGAAATAAAAAATAAAAAAATCCAGTTTAGCACGACCAGGGGATACTCGTTGGGGATCGCATTACACATCTACAACGGGCTAATTTCTATGTGGACCTCAATTTTAGAGGTACTCCAAAATGTCCATGATGATGGGGCTTCTAGTAATAATAGAGGCGTAGTGGTAAGTTTGATTGACAAAATGGAGAATTACCAGTTTGTATTTGTGATGTACTTGATGAGGCGTTTATTAGAATCACAAATGAGTTGTCACTTGCACTATAAAGCAAGACCAAAAATATTGTTCAAGTCATGCGATTGATTGAAGCAGTAAAAGCTCGTCTTCAACACTTTAGGGAGACATGATGGGAGGAGTTTTTGGGAGAAATTACCTCTTTTTGTAAGGGAAACTCAATCAATGTGCCTAATATGGAGGATAATACACCAATTCGTGGTCGTTCTAGGTGGGAAGGACAATTCATTACTCATTTTCACTATTATCGTGTAGAGATTTTTTGTGAGGTAATTTTTTTTTGTATTTATTATAGTTTTATAAATCTCATTAATTTATTCTTTTCATTAATATTTTCTCTCTATTTTATCATTATTTCAATGTTAGGTTATTGATTTGATTTCTCAAAAAATGCTCAACCGCTTTCCTGAAGCTAGCACGAAGTTAGATCCTAGGGACTCATTTTCTAAATTCAACATCCATAAGCTACTCCATCTTGCAGAGATGTATTATAAAGACATCTCGGTGACTGAACATATGATGCTTGAGGATCAACTTGCTACTTTCATTTATGATGTGTGACATGATAATGATTTTGCAAATGTCGAGGGGACTTGGGAGGTTTGCTATAAAGATGGTTGATACTGGCAAATGTACTATTTTTCCACTCACTTATCGTCTTATTGAGTTGGCATTGATTTTGCAAGTCGCGACAGCTAGTGTTGAGAGGGCATTTTCGGTGATTAATATTGTGAAAACTGACTTGCGCAACAAAATGGGAGACGAGTGGATAAACGATAGCATGATTGTCTATCTTGAGAAAGAGATTTTTGCAACTATTAACAATAAGGCGATTCTACAATGTTTTCAAAAAATGCAAACTCGCTCAGTATTTAGTTACCTCTCTTCGAGTAGCATGCGCTGCATAGGATGATGCTTCTAGCTCGAGCGCGTATAGATAAACGTTCTATGTGTGTGATTGCTTTTAATTAAATGTCACAATATCGCACTACTTTGTATTGAGGGGTCTGTTTGGATGCAAAAATATATATGGCAATTTTTATTATGTAGGAAGTGCAATCGATTATTACGTAAATTATAGGGCGATTTTTATTCCTACTGTAATGGGTGTTTGGGTAACAAAATATATATTACAAAAATTATTACATATCTTACGTAATGAGTGTTTGTTTTGCAAAATAAATTATTATTACATAATAAAAATAGCTGTTGGATTATAACCGTTGGTAATTAAATTTTGAAAAATAGCCGTTAGAATATAGTCGTTGCAAATATAGCCGTTATAATTATAGCCGTTATCATTTTCCCCTATTTATACATAGCATGATTCATGCTCATTATACACATACTCTTTGAAAAAATTCATAGTTCTAACCATTGTTTCACCATGGATTCCTTAAATCTTTGGAGGAAGAAAAATGAAGAAGATGATCTATTCATGCTTAGCTATTGGTCGAGAGAATGTCCAGCAACTTCCACAAATGTAGAACATCACACATCCATTCTTACAGGTGCTGCATATGTACAAGAAATTCTTCAAGGTCATGAGGAACGTTGCAAAAGAGAATTTCGTATGGAGCCTCATATATTTCAAGCACTGGTTGATCGTTTAAGAGAAATCTCCTTTGCAACTCAAAAGCGGACAACGATCGAAGAGCAACTAGCAATGTTCATGTACACTCTTGCTCATAATGCTAGTAACCGTGATGTGCAAGAGCGATTTCAACATTCCCGTACGGTAAGTCGATATTTTTACTAAAGTACTTAAAAGTCGTGAATCGACTTTGCTCGTGATTACATAGAACCTCTATCGACAATGACATCACCAGTTATTCAGAATACCCGAAAATTCTTTCCATATTTCAAGGTAGGCAAAGCTATATATTATAAATTTTATTGTGATTTTTTTTTTTTGTGATTGTAAAAATATTTATATGTTTGTTTATTTTTTAGGATTGTGTTGGTGCTATTGATGGAACACATATTCCTATCACGATTTCTTTGGATAAACAAGATCCTTACAGAAATGGGAAGCAAACGCTATCGCAAAATGTTATGGTTGCATGTGATTTTGATCTTCGTTTTGTATATGTACGAGCTGGCTGGGAAGGTTCTGCTTCTGATGCTAGGATTCTCCAACGTTCGATTGAACAAGGTTTTCAAGTCCCAAGCGGTAAATATTATCTTGTAGATGCAGGATATGCTAATACCCCGAATTTTATTGCTCCATATAGAGGTGTCCGTTACCATTTGCAGGAGCAAGGTCGAGCGCAATCTAGACCAAGCAATTATAAAGAACTATTTAATTTGCGACATGCATCATTAAGGAATCATGTTGAACGCATCATCGGCATTCTGAAGATGAGATTTCCGATACTTAAAGTAGCAACTTTTCACCCAATAGACTCTCAAACTGACATAGTAGTTGCTGCTTGTATGTTGCATAACTTCATCCGTATACATAACGGTACAGATGTTATTGAGGATTTTGATAATGAAGCCGAGGAAACTATTGTTCCTAATGGAGATGAGTCATATGGAGAGGATGTAGACACCATGAACTCTGAACGAAATGCAGGTGCTCATAAAAGAGATGAAATAGCAATGCAAATGTGGAATGATTATTGTAGCTATCGCCGAGCTTGACTTTAGGTTTGTGGTAATCATAAAATTGTTTTTTATCCATTGTATCGCCAAGCGATTTTAGATGAATGAATATTGGGTCTTGTTAAAAAGCCATTGCCTATGTTGATTTAATGTTAGAAATGAATCTGAAAGTTTGGAAAGCCATCGCCTATACTGAAGTGCATTATAGAGTATATTACAAGACCAAAGGATTCAAGTTCAACATTACACATAATGAAAAGATTACCATAACAACTATAAACAACAAAAGAATATTTAACAAGTTCAAGATTACAAGTTCATAATCAAAACAAGTTCATGAAAAACAAATTGTGCTTATGAAAACATTCAAGTTTGAGGTAACAAGTTCATAATCATCTTTTACTCAATTTTGGTAAACATCATCTTGAGCCATGGCACTCTATGATCTTCTTGAAGACATAAGAAAAGTTCACGTTAACTCTTATCTTTAATGAAAATTTGGGTAGCTTTGAACATTTCCTCTTCTGTGAAAATGCCACCCATTTGGTTGAACACTTTCATGCAATCTTCTATTGTGTGCTTTTCCACTACTTGAGTGCCCTTAAGAACTTCGAGATATTCTTTATTCTCACGCTCTCGAAATGCAATGTATTTATCCATATTGAATGATGAATCTTGAGGCTTTTTCCCTTTTCGCTCCCTTTTTCTTCTTTGTCCATCTTGATCTCTTATTCCCCGAAGAATTTCATTGCTTGAACTTTGCGTTTGAAGATTCCGTGGTTGAGAACTAGGCGGTTCCATTTGCATGATATCATCATCCTCAGTCTCGTGTGTAGGTGATGGTTGACTTGAATCGTTTGGAGTAAAAACACTTGGACTTGGGGTGTGCACTGGTGATTGAGAAATATCTTCATAATCTTCTATACCACGAGATCGTTTGCCTTCAGCATATCTCCATACATTTTAAATATATAATATGTTAGTCAAATAAAACTCTGTAAAAGTAAAATATTAGAAAATATATGCTTACCCTCATAAACCTCCTGTAATGCCATAAAATATGAAAACGGTCTAGTATGCCACTTCCTTGCATCCGTATTCCTCTGTTTGATTTTTTCAAATTAGACGGTTGTAATTAATGAAATCATTCATTATTTATGTACATACCTCTAGTAGTGGTGCCCAAACATCATCAGGAGCCGATACAATGTGTTTTTCGTAATCCCATCCAAAGCCACTTAATTCAGAAAACCCTTTCAGAAGCTTGTAGGTTTTTTTCAACTCTTGCTCTAATGCTTTGAGTTGGCTTATGGTGATGCATATATGACAACACTATCTATTTTGCATCAGTAAGATCAGACACACTCTCGAAGACAACACACACTCTTCATGGATTCATCATTCATCCAGCCAACTCAAACTTTTAAAGCAATAAAGGTAAGAAAATGAACTGCTAACTATTAACACCAACTCTTAGATGGATCAGACATAGAAAACCATATTAATCACCACTAATTCCAATTGATTAATTTACTCACAACTTCATTGGTTTTTTTTTTTCCAGCCAGGGTCGAGAGACATCACCAATCAGCAAGAATCCATTAATTCTGATCAGTTGTAACAAAACGAATACTTCACCAGACATTTATAAATAAAATGAACTTGCACCCAGAAATAAGAAACAAATATATCTCAAATAAACCAAAATTGAATCCAAAAACAACATTTACTATATGAAACATTTATATAGAAAAAGATTATGTATTTGCCCCATATCATTTTGCTAATTGAGGAAGTATGAACAATAATAGTATACAAAGCGTGCTTAGTGGCCATTCATAATATTTATTAAATCAACCAGGAACCGATACACAAAAGTTCAAATTGAATTTCAGTATTTACTCTATCATCTCAACTGCAGCACATGCACCAGATTTCCAGAAAACATATATTAAAATTAAGAAATTCACAATTCCAAAATTCAGATCAAGCACTTGCAAAGCATTAAATCACAAGTCAACAATGATACACCAATACAATGACCAAAAAATCGCCAACAAATCAAATCAGAGATATCAACAGAGATCAAACAATGAGGAAAACATTAAGCAAAGATATCAAACCAAATTACTGAAATTTCTATCAGAAGCAATGAGGAGAACATCAACCAGAGATATCTCCCTATATACACACCCCCATCAACAAGGCAAACATCATGTTCGACCATCTACAAACTAGGGTTCCGATGATGCATGAGAAACAAGAGTGAGATCGGATCAAGAAGTAAAGGGAGGAGGACGAAGAGGAGGAGGAGATGATCGACTGACCGAGCCGCTGGGCTTCGGCTCCGATGGGTGCTCCGCTGGAGAAAGCGTGATCGGGGCCGAGACTGCAGATGATGGCCGGGGAGAGGACGACACTGGTGGTCGGAGAGGCGGTGGAGAGGGAGAGAGAGTTACCGGTGCCGGCAGCTGTCGATCTCAGCACGATACCGCTGAAGAAGAAGAAGAGACCAGGACCGAGAGAGAGATAGAATGGAGAAACGCACGCAAGACAGCCCTCGACTTTTAGGCATAGAAAAATATTCCGACTCGATGGAATATTTTTATGCCGATTTCCCACTTTATGGCATAATTTTATATGGTAAAACAGATACCCAAACAACCATTATGCTATAATTGTGTGAAAATATCAAAATATGCCATAATGTACGGATTATGGCATATTTTTGGCCTACCCAAACAGGCCCTGAATACAATTGTTATATTGATCGAAATATGACATTTTGCCTCACTCTCCCCAATCAATTAGTCTTGGTTCCGTCCCTGGATCCGCATAAGGACTCCTTTAAACTTTTTTAACGTTAGAGGGCTAATAAAATAGAACGTTAAAGATCTAATGTTATCTTAAAACTTAGATAAACGTAAGAGAAGTGGTAAAAGTTAGTTGAGTGATAAAGAAAATCTTATCAATAATAATAAAAGATTAAGTCGAAATTAAAATTATATTATTAAATAAATAACTATAAAAATATCATTTGATAATTCAAAATACTTATCCCAAATAAATATTATCTTTTGAAATATATTTACAAAATACATGATATGTAAATAGACAAAATTACCCTTTATATTATAGTTATATATTCTTTTTTTAAAACAGACTTTGTTTTTTTTTATTTTTTTTCCTTAATGATTTATTTATCAGTATATTTTAAATTTTTAAAAATAAATGACCTATAAAAAGTGTCCACAAATTTATAGATCGCAATATCACAAACTTGCAAAAAATTATAGTTAATATCTATTTTCTTAGAGAAAATCATATATAAAATCATCAAATATGGAATAAAGCTAGAGTATTTTTTATCATATCCTACTTGTTTCATCCTGACTCATAGGATTCATTGTCATGTGACCGGCATGATAAAGTGAGCCAATAGGATAAGACTATCATATCTTATTAGCACACCAAACAAAGGATAGTAGCAGGATATGATAGTCTATCATATCGTTTTTATCATGTCCACTAAACGGCCCTAAATCTTTTTTTTTTATCATGTCTTATTTTTAATTTCTCTAGTTAAATGATTTTTTTTTCCCCAAATTGATTTTGATATGATCTATTTATTTTGCTATATTGTTGACTTTGTGTATGTTTTCTCTAAAAAAGAATAGGTATGAATTATAATTTTTGTAAGTTAGTGATATTGCAATCAATATATTTGTAGATTATTTATAGGTTATTTATTTTTAAAAAATTTAAAAGAAACTAATAAATCTACCGTAAATCATTAATAAAAAATTCAAAAAAAAAATCTATTTTAAAAAAATATATATATAACTATATTATAAAAGATAATTTTATCTATTTACATGTCATTTATATCATATCTTGTCATTATTCGGTCCACTTCAAACGCAAAATAAATAAAAATAAGCTATCTAATGACTTATTCGGTGCACATCAAACATAGGATAAGATATGAACTTATTATACCAATATCTTTTTTTATTTTTATCTACTCCTCATAGCATATCCATCCAAATGTATAACTAAAAATAATTTTAATAACTTTCGTAATTTATTTTATTTTTTTAATGTATATTAGTCAATCTTTAACAAAAGTACAACAGATTAACCAAAAGGTCCTACATAGATATAAAAATAAAATGCAACTTTCATAACTCACTCCTTAACTATGTAAACATATTATTATTTAGTATGCATTTATAATATATTTGCTTGTTAAATAATGAATTCCTTACGTTTTACAACTACCACTTCAACATCTTCTTCTTGTTATTATTTTTATAAACACAACAAAATGCAGTATAGTGAAAAGGCTGAGAATTCATCATTTAGCTCATATATCTTCACATATTTAAATTATAAATCCACTCACAATTAAAATCTATTACCATTACTACATCCAGCGAAACTTAAGCTCATAATTTAAGTTTTCCACACCAATATTTTTTTTTTTTATAATAGATTCAATATCGTTGGTCACGAACCTTTTAGCAACTTCTAATTAATATTATTGATACATATATTAGAATATTAAAAACTATGCATATGAAGTGCTTAAATGCTTTACTTTCAATGATAACCAATAGGGTGTTGCTTCTTTCAGAAGAGGGATAGGTCCCAAATAATTTTGTTTTATGGAATGCTGGTCCCACCGAGCATGAACTCAGGACTTTCAAACATTTAAAGTATGTTACAATAATTAACTAAAATGATTCATATACCTTTTTAATTTGACAATAGCCAACAATAAATTTACTGAATAAAATCAGGTAGGGATAATTTTATCCCTATTTTATAGCCACAAATTGGTCATCATTGACTTTCATTTTGATTCATTATGGACCTTTTTTTACCACTTAAATGAGTCATCTAAATTGACACCATTTACATATATATAGGTACATTGTTTTTTTTTTTAAAAAAAATCTTTAACAATTCTTTAAAATTCTAGTTCCCACATTTGAATATATATATATATATATATAAAATCAAAGTGAAATTTATAGCATAAATCAAATAAAATAAGTTTAACAACAACTAAGCTATCATAAAATTGTTTCTTTAATAATTAATAACACTTGTAACATAGAAGTCTAGCTAAAAAACAAAATAAGTAAATCTTATATTTAACTTAAATGTTCTATATTTATATTATATTAATAAACCTAAAATACAAAAATTGCATATATATATATATATATATATATATTAAAACTTGATAAAATTCAATATCAAACCTTATCTTTCCTTCACTAACCCAAACAAGCCAAGCTTGGCTCATTTAGAACCCTAACCCTAAAAGCAGCACAATATTTTTCCTCACCTGTCATCATGATTACACCATTCAACTGTAGCATGAAACCAAAGAAAAAGTAACACTTACAAAATTATCTGAAGATGGTCCTCACAGGTGCTGAAGAATTTTATTTTATTTTCCCTTCCTCATCACAATGCACATGATCATCTACCTTTGAAGCTGGACAATCTTCCAAAATGCAATGATGCTGGTGACATTTAACTGCTGACAAACAATTTTGATGAGAAATTATTTTGAGGTCTAACCCAATTTTCAATCCAATCACCAACTTACTGAGAGGATGATTATATGTCTTTACCTTCATTGGCCACGATAGACAGAACGATGAACTGAAGTCATGAGCTTCATCGGTTTTCTGGCAGAAGTCATCAATCTGCAACTTGAAATACAAGCAAAGAAAATGAGTATCATGTCTTCACAAATGAAAGCATATAGAAGAAGCCACCGAAGCATAATGTTCGAGCACGTCTCTCTGTTAAATCAAGCCAAAAGAATACATTAAAGATAAGTAACATATGGATCCACATTTCACAAGTTTTGTCTAATGGTATAACTGATTTCTAAAATGGTTTTCATTTTTCACCAATTAAGTTTGCACAAAAGGAAAGACTTAGAATCCCAAAAAGATTTAAAAAGTTCAGAATTAAGTGACTTTAAATCAATCAATCGAGTTATTTGATGGAAGTCCAGAAACCTAACATAATACAAGTACAACGGTTCATGTCAGTGCGTGGCTACATAGTAATTAGATACATCTGTTTTTTTGTCAATGACAGAAGGATGATATTCACATGCATAGCTGCAACATAAAATATCTAGTGTCACTTTGTTGGTGCAGACAATGATTATGAACAATAAACATGTATCAAACACAATCATAAGAGGACTTATTCTAGTCACAGAGAAGGGCCAAAATTGTCAACTACATAAATAGCTTCAAGCAAGCATCATGCCACATAGCATTACTACATATCATAGTGTCCACAAGGGAAGTTCCAAAAATGAGTCAAAGATTTCAGATAATTCTTTTTGTGCCGGTCAAGAGACAATGATAAAATTAGAATGACAAACTACACTTCTGAGGGATTTGGCTGACAAAACATGTACATATGAACAGGATGAAGAAGCATCACATGTTTCATTCATAAGATCTATATGAAAATGAAATAACTCGAAATTTCAAGTTTCCAAAAGTAGAGTCCAAGGCATCAAGGAATAATTGATAGATACCGACCGTTGCATAAGAACTGGTGAAACCAAAGCATTGAATTTTGCATACTCCTGCCACTCTGAACAGGTGGGCTTGCAGGCAAGATGACAAATGCTGCCACGAAAGTCATTTTATTTCCATGCGTGTCAATAGTTGCATTGTAATTACAAAAGGGTGTCAGCAAGAAGTCTGTATATACACCAAATTTACATGCTAACTGGACCTAGTAACAGGAGGGTTTACTGTTAGTAATCTACAAGTCCCTCAATGTTTATCCTGCTATTCCAATTCACTCTCTGATACAACCTCCTCTGGAAGTTCAAAAGCATCGATCTCCGCAAAGTAGGCTTTCTGTTTTTCAACAAAATCTTGAGGCAATACTGGTTTTTTAATGGCTTCAGGCACCCTAATCCGGGGCTTCTGAAAATTGTGAACAATAGGGGAATTTCAGAACATAAAGCAACACAATCAACAAACAAAACAAATGAACCTTCTACTTTGATGTAAACAGAAAAGAAAACACAAGTGTAATGTCTCAAAGAGATTGGTTATGAAACCAAGTATCATCAGTTATCACAAAATCAATTCATACAGATAAAAGATATCGTTAACTTATTTGAGGAGCTTCTGATGACAGCAGACGAAACTCCAAATTTTCAGGTAATATACATGACTGATGATCATTGTTGTCAATATTCATTTAAGCTAAGGTTTTAGCTCTGATGTGTGAATTCTAGCCATTATTACATCATGGCTTTCGGTTTCAATCAATTTTAGGAAAAGATGACATTCTAAAACATCAATAGAGTGATAGACATATCAATAAATATATGGAGATACACGGGGAGAACAAATAGTAAATGAACAAGCAATCAGTTGCTCCAATCAAATAAAGTGGGTCTTCCCTAGTGGAAACAGATCTAAATTTATTTTATCAACTTGGTGACCAGTCCACCAAATGATGGTAATTGAATTTTAAATTGCACTACTAATCTATTGTTCATAATGCAATCAATAGATCAATTAAGGCACTTCACTATATTTCAAGACAAAATCGAGTCTAAGTTCAAATGGAATGGTTATATCCACTCGGATGAAATCCCAAACTGGATTGAGCAAATGAATTTGAATTTCTCTTTAACTGTTGCTGATTAAGTTGCTAGATTGTCTTCAATTGTCCAAAAGCAAACATCTTACTCTCGAATTATAGAAAGAAAAGTGTTTTCTACCGGACATGGATGTTGAGAAGTGCAGCAAAAAAAACTTAATATTGAATATAAGATATGCAAACATGTTATTTACAGATGATATTTGACGATATACAATAACAGTATGAGAAACGTGACTATGAAGTTAATAACTAACCTTCTTGGGTTTCCCAAGAGGAACTGAAAAGGACTTTGCCTGACGATGATCAACACGTGCACTCTCTAACTTCAGCCTAGTTGAGAATGAAGGCCATATCAGAGGATGGTGAATGCATAAATATTTTCCAAACACAGTCGTTAGCACTTTTGTCTAATCATGCAAAATAAAGCCTTTTATTTTCTTACCAGAATATCCACACCAAAAACAACACAGTGATAACAAAGTGAACATAGGATAATCGTGAATTATGTAGTGGTTTCCCTTCATCCACGATTCCATTACAAGGCACACTAAGATGGAGGGAAACCAACTAACGTTGTTCATATTTAAAGTGACATTCTTCAAACAGGTGTAACTTGCTGCATAGATGTTCAAGTACACATTTTCTGTATTTTCGACCTTCTTGTATAACGCTATCCTATTGGAAATTGAATTACAGATTACTTGCATGCTGCACAAAAATAAAAATGAAAACTATTGAATTTAAACTAGAACTTGTCAAGATAAATTTAAACTAGAACTTGTCAAGAAAGAAACCTTTTTAGATAATGTGTAATGGCTAATAATAGAGACAATTGGTGGAACAACAAAAAAAAAAGAGCAAAACATGAGCACAAACCTCATGCTACTAGTTCTTCCTAATTGAGTGCAATCTGAGCTTGATGCAACTGCCAAAGACTTCCCTTATAATCCTTTTCAGTTGGTCTCTGGTGTGTGTGTGTGGTGTGGAACATGTTTGGTCCTTGACAAGATCTGCAATTGCAGGAAGGAATATGTGAATTCATAGAGAAAAAACTGTTCTACTAGTCAAAAGAAGCAGAATACATGGATTGCTAGATTTTAGCTTTCAAACAAGAATCATGAATTAACAGAAGAAACAAATTTGATCTTTATGCTCCATGCCAACTCCTATAGTAAATAAAGCACTAAACTAGACTATCCAAACTGAAACAAAAAATTCCAGTGTAATATGAAACCTATAACATACACATGCTTACTTCATTAGATGCAAGGTAAAAATAATAGTAACATAATAATAATAACACCACCCCAATATGATACACTGAATTTAAACTTAAGGGAGTTGTGTCTGCAGTAGACAAAAAGACATAATCTCTTGCCATCTCTCGCCAGATGTTATTATAGTGCTTTAGAACTGTTTTCCAGCAAATTTCTGAAGCAATACACATAAAAGGAAGTTCCTTGTCCACTGGCCTGACTTCTACTATTATGTCTTGAGCTATCAAATGCATCAATAGTGGCACATTGTTGAAATCATAATAGTTTATCAATTTTTGTCAACCTTCATGTGCTGATGATCTTGATTGTTATCAATATAATTTTTATCTTAAACTGTTGTGATATCCCCAGTTATCAGATTGTAATGTCAACTTATGATTTTTCCCCTTGAATTGTGAGATTTGGACTTCCAAATATAAAGCTATTGTTTTCATCACGGACTGCTTGCTGATTAAATACTTGATTATAGACACGTGACAAGTGAGGTTGATATAATCCATATTAGTTGCCCAAAAGATAAGTAGTGTAACTTGTGGTTGAACTCTTAGCGAGTAACAGGCATCGCATTTGGCAACCCATTACAATACAGCCAAGTTTTATAGGATACTGTTACAAAGAAGAATCATCATCCTGACTAATGGTTTGAAAACTTAGATTTCCCATCATAGACTAAAAAAACTTGTTGTTCAAGAATAGCCTACTCCTTGCATCAACAACTCCTAGAAACTAAACATAAAGATAGAAATTAATTACCTGAATCACTTGAAATGCCACTAGCGTGGGAAGTGGGCCAGAGATTTTGGACCTTCTTGTTCTTAGCAGCATTGGAGATAACACTAGAAGGGGTTTTAGTTAAAGGCGACATCTGGGATAGAGCGATGGAAATGAGCCAGCGGGGGCCAAGCCATTGGTGAGATCAGAAAAAGGTTTTCTCTTGGGTTGATTTCTCAGCCTCTCAGATTTGCGAATTCCACTCAATTTGCCAGAGGGCATGGTTTTTGGTCCTACACAAAGAAATAATCAACATATGATAACTCAATAATTTTGGATGAGCTTGTTCAGTGAAAGAAAAAAACTAAATGTGGCAATTCATATTAGCACGCCAATAATTATTTGATTAAAAATACCAATAATTTGTTTAGATATTAAACATTAAACAAATTAAATAAAAAAAATTAAACAAACCAAGTCAGCAATCATATCACTAGACATTTTATCAAGTGGGCAGCAACATTTTCATCTAGTAAACTAGTTGCCCAACATATTTGTCATGGCCTATGGATTTCACTTTTCAGATAGACCGCAAACCCCCAACCTGGAATTATCATAAACATATCTCAATTCAAATCAAACTGTTAGCTATCACATGCAATCAAGGAAAAACACACAATCACAAAATTAACATATACCCCAGTCAACAAATTCCATATCAATTCATAATAATACAGATCATAAAAAAATATGCAATAAATCAAAGATGAATTTGTAAATAAGAAAAAAAAAATTAAAACACTACAAGAAAAGAAACTCAATGAGTCAGGAACCACACAAACAGATAAGATGAAACAAATCATAAACTGACTATTTAGGACCATTAATAACCTAAACCAGAAGAAAACAATTCCAAAAGACATCGTTTTTCTCGTAAATCAACAGAAAATTAAGCAAAATAGCACATATATCACAAAGATCCAAACCTTCCTCACTCCCAGCAGTGTTCTCGACCATGTGGCACTTTTCCCGCTTGGTCTGGAGGATCAGAGTCACCCTGGGGACGTTCCCATCGTTCCGGCACTCAAATCGTCCGCTCTCGCATCAGGAGACCTTGCCGTCATGTTTACCCTCAAATCGCCGGCACTCACCTCCGTGGACAATGTCGTCATACTTTTTCCTCAAATAGCCGGACCTCTCCGGCTGACCTCGCCATCGTTTGGGCCTTCGGATCGCCGGGACTCGCCGGCGGAGACGATGCCGTGGTCGAAGAAATCATTGGCAGCCGACGGCGTTGGAGTGAAATATTTGAACTGTTAGGGGTAGAATTGGAAATTAGTTTTATCTAGAAATCTCTGGATTGCTTCTTTGGAAAGCTTGAGACTGTTTACCACGTCGAGACTAACATTTTTGGAATATATATATATATATATATGAAAAAAAAAAGATTATTTAAGTAAGTTGAACAGATTTAAATCTAAACCGTTAGATCATCATCCAACGGTTGTTTATTTATATATACACTGTATAATTTTTTACTGTTTAGTATTACAACACTGTAAAACATAATTTTTACTATTACTATGATAATAATTACGGATTTACGAGTAAACATCCCATCGCTTATGGGACGTCCCTAGTATAATAGCTTATATATATATATATATGTATATAAGGACTCATCATTTAAATATATCCTTAAATTTAAAAATCACGTCTGCGATGAATTCAACGATTAATTCATAAACATGGGGCCCAAACAAAAATTATCATATTGATATACATAGAATTATATATAGTAAATATATACAATATTTGCATAAGTAATAGTCATTAGATTATTATCCAATAGTTGTAAATAAACATCCTGATGAACCGTTATTTGCGCATATAAATAAATGAGTTAAACTATATATATAATGAAAATGAATAGGTCTCAATATAACATTTTTATTTTAATTATCAAAAATAACCCAAGTAAAAATTTATTTTACCCCTATAGATTTTTAAAACATCACATCAAACTTAATCATCACTTTGGTTATGAGCTTACCTTTTAAAAAGTACTAAAATATTGGTTTTTATATAGCGATGCTTATTTTTACTCGAATCAAATCGAATGACGCATGGACGCCAACTCGTCATCCACATCCTCATTCATGTCATTATTTTTTTATATAAACTTCAAATTTGAACTTTAAAAATTCTTAAATATTTAAAATTAAAAAAATTATAAAACAATATCTAAAATCATAAACCCAAATACTACAAAATCTACAAACTAAAAATCTAAAATTTTAAACCCTAAATAATAAATACTAAACCCTAAACCCTAAATCCTAAGCTCCTAAACCCTGACCCTGATCTTATGCCTTCTAAACCCTAAACAAGAATCACAAACCTCATCGGGGTTTGCAGATTTCTAGTTTATGGTTTACGGAGTGAGATTCTGCTTTATCATTTCATATGTTTATCTTTTTACGATTAAATGTTTAAATTTAGGATTTAGATAATAAAGAGAAATTAAATTTTAAAAAAAAAATAAAGAAAGAATGATGTAGATACTGACATGGATGTCAACTTAACATCCACGTCATTCGGGAAAACTATTCGGTAAAAATATCATTACTCTTTTTTATAACCACCCTTCTTTTGAAAAAAATCACACAAATAAAATATTTTTGTTTTTTAAATAATTTTTAAGTTATTATTAATTTTTAAAAAGTTATATTTTTTTATCCGTATTTATTTAAGAAAAATATGTTATTATTATTATTATTATTATTATTTATACATTTTCTTTGTTTTAAAGCCATTTTTAAAAATATTGTTATTTATTTATTTATTTATTATTATTATTATTTTATTTTTATTACTATTATTTTGGTTGAGTAAGTTGTTTGTAATTTAAACAATAATAATTCCATTCAAGAATAAATAGAAAATAGTTAAATATATCCATCACTTTTATATATTATATATTTTTACCCAAACAAGTAATTTTAGTTTGTATAAAGAGCATAAATTTTACCTAGTAAAATTAGGATTTTTGTCCATGTGCATACGTTTTACGTGCTAAATTTTGCTTGCTACTAGAGTTTGAAAATACATTTCGTCCCTCAATTTCTTTAGCTTTACAGATACGATCATTTTCTCGAATTTCTCTTATGCAAACTTTTGCGATTCTGCCATCTGTAGGTGGAATCATCTTTAATTCAAGCACATGTTGCTAAACCAAATAGTTTTAAACAATTTAAACCACAAATAGGTTTTAAAAAACATGCAAAACAATTTGTATTTTAATAATAATAATAACAACATATTTTTCCAAAATAAATACGGTTGAGAAGAAATATAACTTTTTAAAAATCAATAATAACTTGAAATTTGTTAAAAAAACAAAAATATTTTATTTTTGTGATTTTTAAAAAAGAATGGTGTTGATTTTTAAAAAAGAATGGTGTTAATGAGAAAAACCAATATCTTAGTATTTTTAAAAACTCTATTTATCATTTTGAAGATGACTAGGTTTGATGTGATATTTCATGTTGGTGAATAAATTTCACATGAGGTTATTTTAACAATTAAAAAAATAATAAGAGGATTATATTGGAAAATAGCCCAAATAAATAGCGTATATATATTTAGATATACATATTAAAAAAGCGAGTAATATTTTAAACCATTAAAAATGTAAAAAAAAATCTAAAAATAAATATAGAGTTTTGAAACTACATTTTTTATTTTAGTTGTAGTAGTAGTCTTTTGAATTAATATTTGGAATTTTTTTTTTTTTTGATAAATTTTGTGGGTAGTGAATTTTTTATGAATATAATTCTTTTTGGTACACATCAAATTATGCCTTATCTATACGTGGGCTTTTTTTTAAAAAAATATTGTATTTTTTAAATTATTTACTAAAATAAGTATAAATTAATTATCAAAATGCACAAAAAGTACCATGCATGGTACTTTTTTGCACATGAGTTATTATTAAATTTTTTTTTAAATTTTATAATAATTTTATATATGATATTTTACATTTACAACCTCATAAATTTTTTAAATTAAAATTTTTTTTCACAACCCTATTTAAATTTTACTATGGTTTTTTTATATAATATTTTACATTTTAGTCCTTATGATATTTTACGTTTGACTGTCCTTATTATTGGTGGTTACAGATTTGATCATCATAAATCCTAACAATTGATCAAGTTTGACTATCCTTGTTATTGATGGTTACAGATTTGACCATAATAATTTTTTTACGGTTGCAGGTTTGACTAAATCTGACAATTGTCAGGTTTGACTGTGGTTACATATTTGACCATAATAATTTCTTTTAAAATTATGGTTAAATATGTAACTATCAAAAGAAAATTTAAATAGGGGTGTGAAAAGAAAAATTTAATTTAAAAATTTATGAGGTTATAAATGTAAAAATATCATATATTAAACTATTATAAATTATAATAACTCATATGTGCAAAGCAATCTGACATGCATGTACTTTTTATATTTAATAATTAATTTAAAAATACTTATTTTGGTAAATAATTTATACAATATACCTCTATACGTTAAAGGAATAACAAACCTAGAATAATATTAATGATAAAACTTTTCCTTCATTTCATTGTGTTCAAATTTAATTTGAAGATTTTGCATAATTATAAATTTAAAAGGGGTTGAGATTTTTTTTTTAAAAAAAAAGTAGTTATAAAAATGATATAGGTCACTTTATTTAAAGTTCACTTACAAAATAACAACATTTAACTTAACTAAAAAAACAATAAATTTAATAAAAAAATTTAGGCTAACCAAAGGAAAAATAAATTATGATTCAAATTGAGTAAAATAATTATGCCACCCTGGTGCACCTCTGTACTTGTCTTTCTCTTGACATTCTATTGTGGAGTGGCGCTTCTTGTCGCCTTTGTCACATAGAATAAAGTATTACGGTCATAATAAGTGTATCTTTGACTACCAATATTTTCATTTTGTAAGTTATTACGTTCTCCATTTTTATTTTTATTTTGATAAAAATTTGTGGTTCAAAGAAATTATGAACTTTACCATATTGATTAGTGTGATCAACTAAATATAATAATAAATTATCATCAGTAATATAAGTTCTTAACCAAACATAGACCAATAACCATATTATATTCCTGGAACAGCATACCGTTCCACACCTCAATGACCTCATTACCATGGTAATACATTAAACCCGCAAACATAAAAATCTATAAATATTTTTTGTTCTTTAATGTTAATAACTTCATTTGAATAAAATTAGAATTACAACATAATCATATACATGGCCAAATCACTTTACATTTTACCTTCATTTTTCAGATAAACATACATCTTTTCTGTGTATCTCTGTCAGAATTCTCTATTCAATTCTTTCCTCCGAGCAAAACTAAAGTATACTCCGTGGCGTCAATAAATACATGCATTGAAGTTTCACATTCTCCGAACATTCGAATAGATACATTTAACTATGTTAAACTCCGAAGGAATGTCCATGGCCCGGTCGCAGTCCCGATTCTGAGACATATATAATGCAAATTTACATTCAGAAATATTTCATACAAATGTCGTATTAGACTGATCAATAGTTTACATTAGCTTAAGCTTTCGGACTGAAATGAGCTCAAGATAATATGTGTTCAGTTAGCGTCTAAAATAGTATCAAGAGGACGTATTAGAGTTAACTAACCGATGTAGCACAATCACAATTATCATGTCTGCAAAAACATAGAGTATTACAGTTTGGGGAACTATGAGCAATTTATCGATGATATATGTTGGTTGTTGATAGAGAAGTAAATTGCTATTTATACTGAAAAGTTACTGAATGATCACTGATTCTGTATAATGATATGATCGGCTATAGTTGAAGTCCTCATCCATGGCCATTGATAAAGTTGAGTAAAATTTTTGTCAAAATTACCTTACAATTTTGCCAAGCACAATGTAAATCCAGAAACACAAATGATTCAATTGACAAAATTGGAAGTTGACTGAAGGATTAGTGGTAGTGAGGCCGAATGACGAGGTTCAAAAGTAATTAATATGAAAAGTTTTTAAACAACAATTTAAATTAATGAAGCTGCAACATTACCTCAAAACCCCAGCGAACATCCGCAAAGCTCATGTAGATTGACAAGGCAACCCAGATTCCGATAAAACCATAACTTGAGGAGGGAGTAACAAGACAATGATGCTACTACCGCCACTGTGATCTGAGATAAATAAAAAAATCAAGTCAGCATGATGTTATATATGTTTGTTAGAAATTGATCTATTTTTACTTGCCATGGAATAAGCAGAATAAGCATAATCAGATGCTCCGAAGTTAATGCCATCGAAAACAAATGCCAATGCATTAATCGGCTGAGTAAGAGCAACAAACTGGAAGAACAATAAAAAGCAAAACAAAGTGTTAGAGAAGAGTTGCATGACATTATTTCACTCTTTTAAAACAAATGCAGAAAAAAATGGATGTGTATATTAACATTGTACCGGGATTCCTATATGAATCAGGTGAAGTACACTGGCATCTTTAGTAAATAATCTTGATCCAAATTGCAAACCAATCACAAGGACTACAGTTAGGCCTAACCCAAGAATAACTCCAAACTGTAAAAAGAATTATGAGAAGCATCCGTAATAATTATCACAATGCATTGAAGTATTTAGAGATTATGCAAACCATTGAATACCTGTAGTACCCGGGATGCGGCAGTCATTGCCTTACTGTGATTTTTTCTAGCAAAAGAGCTTGCAAGGATTGCCTATTCACAAAATCACATTTAATTCGTGCATTATTTCTGGTGATGTTCTATATCAATTTATAATTATCAGGGCTCTACAAGATGTATTATTATTTTTGTAACCTGTCCAGCAACAACAAGTCCATCAGCAAGAAGGGATGAAGCACAGCCAGACCTGTAAGCAAATCTGGAAAGCAGCCATAGGAATTGATCCTTGGCGAGCAGCCATTGATGCAGATAGAGAGTTACACAAAATGTTACAGCTATGACTCGAGCTAGTAACAGAAACCCTGAAACAAATTGTAGTTTTAGAAGACCATGGCTTTGTCAAATGCTATTAAAGTGAGTGGAGCGTCCTAAAGAAAAGAAACACTAGTTTAAGTAATATTAAAAGAATGAAACTTTAAGTTTTTGATTTTAGTAACGAGATATCAACCAAGAAGTATTTACCGTTTTCAAGAATCGGCTGAACTGTGGAGTCTTTAAAACTGGGAGGTAAGGGCTGATCGACTTTTTCTGCAATAGTTGCCACAGCAGTATCACCGAAATGAGGTATCTGCATTATATACCAAGTTCTGTTATACACCAAACAATTAATACCAGAAGATGTATGGTACGCATCCTTCCATCATTGACACACATATGAGCAAACTCAAGGGAAAGAAAAGGTTGATTAATTTAGGCGAGATTCTATAGTACTTACTGAGAAATAACATGTGCTATTGCCGCACCACTGACACCCAAGCCGAACACAAACATAAAGATTGGGTCTAAAATTATGTTTGTTGCATCTCCAGCCACTAAATTGGTAAGAAGATGGCAGTTAAGATAAATATCAAAATCCAATTTAGAAGACAACAAAAATAGGAGATCAAGTAATACAAAAATAGGCACTATATATGAGAAAAATAGTATAGAGAAACTCCTCTTTTATGAGAAATATTGGTGAAATAATCGAGGCAAAAGAAATAGTATGGAATCAAGGAAGGTTCCCACTGTCCTTGAACACTATGTTTGAGTTAAATGATATCATTATCAGTCCAGATATGATGGCAGTTCAGAGTTCTCAAATTTGAGATTACCATATTCATGAATGGTTGCAAAAGATTTGGATAAGCCTTCCCATTCACTTAAAGGTTCTTCCACAGCAATACCAGGAAATAATATTGGTCAATAGTTTTATATTGCAAACTGAAGCAGATATTTAGCTGGATTTGTGTCACTTCTGTTATCATAATATTTATGGCCACAAGTGAAAATATTAGAGTTATTAGAAACATATTATATAGAAAACTTAACCAGAGCACACGGTGATGCTTGCACTTCCACATGCTTCAGAACATTGCAACACTATCATCATCAACAAGGTGCAACTTTAATTCAATCAAGGATAAGGCATGCCATGGAGGTGGAAGATAAAACTTTATATGAATTTCAGAAGCCAATTTTAAGCTTAATATCAATCCCTTCATGGTTTTCCAGAAAATGTTCTTGACACAAGACAATTATGGAATTTGGGAAAATAGTAACCCAAGTGTTTGTAGCTAACATTTCTAGATCTATTGAGTTTTTGATGATCCTGAAGTGCTGAAGTTCAATAACTTAACAGTAAAAACATTCTTAATTGGCTTTATCATATACTGAAACAGATATAGATGACGAAAACTATAGTCTAAAAAATTTTATTTTAAAATGATGAACTGAAATGGAGAGTCGGTGCTGCATACCTAAAATGTTTCAATTCAAGGGAACTAGATGCTCCAGATAAAACATAAACAACATTTTTCTACTTAAAGAACAGATGACTTGGCTGGAATAGTAATAAGGCTCATGCAGCACAGTAAACTGATACCAACTGCTAAAATAACTCAAATGTATGAAAAAGAGGTGATGCTGGTTTCAAATAAACTTTGGTAGAATTATCAATGACACTAGGAAAGCAGAGATTGATGAGGGCCTCTAATGATGATGCCCATAGAAAATGAAATCACAGGTGAACAATCAGGATCATACCAAACATGTTGACCGTAGGTAGGCTATGCGAAACATTCAAAGTTTCAAACTACAGCGTTTATTCAATGCTGATCTCAGAGTTTATGGATGACCTTAACCACATAAAGGAAAATCTTTTAAATCAAAATCTTTTCTTTTGTCTTGCACAGATCATATATTCCTGGACATATTCTGACTTCATTCTCAAGTGTTAGGATAAAATATTAAGATGCAATACTATGGTGAAATCGTGTTGCCTGAATTTACATACATGCTCAAATGTGTACTTTTTCAAGTTCAAGAAGCAAGGTCTGGATTATCATTTTATAATAATGTCAGAGGCCATCATTTGAAAAGGGCTCTTTCAAGCATGAAAAGAAACAATGTTTATCTCAAATGCACTATCACTATATGCATAACAATTGAGATAATCCCCTGAGCATATATTATAAAACTGAATCAAGATAAATAAAATTTCCCAAGTACAAACATGTTCAAAACTAGGGAAGCGAGAATTGAATGATACAAGTACAACAAGCTTTTGAGTGAACATGTGAGTGAATATTGGCATTGTTTTCTAATTTCTTACCAGTAGCATAAAGAGGGGTTTTCGTGTCTTTAAATCCTCGAAAGACCCCTTGCATGGCTAATGACAACAGAACAGCAGGAGCCCCAAGAGACCTCAGCGTCAAGTATTGGGATGCTGGAGTGAGCATAGGTGAGTCCTGTTGCAAGTAAAAGTTTTCCATCATATGTTGGCTAGCAGTTCTGATACAGTATGGAAACATCATAGCAAACATAAAGATGAAAACAACAAGTTTCAAGACCATAACCACATAAGAATCAAGGGTGCTTTAAAGGCATCAGAAAGAAATTACCATTCGTAATTCTTAAAGACAACCAGAGTATGTAGGACACTTCCTTGTACTTCTTTCAATTCATTCACTATACTGTCGTATTGAATGATCCCGGTCAAATACTTTTTATCCATATAATGCATACAGCTCTAGTTTCTGGTTGGGCTGGCTCGATGGCTCTATACGAATTAGCGGTTTTTGATCCCTCTGACCCCGTTCTAATGGGCATGATAAATGTATCCATATCATTTCTAAATGATGGGATAAGCGTATGCTCCTAATAAGACCATAGATGCAGTAAGCTCTTCTACACTGATACTCTAAACGGCTTAAAAGTTACCCTTTCTGAACAAGAGATTGTTAGACAAAGGACTTAATTTAACTTTTTGATAGACAAGTGGAAACATCGACTTCTGATTAGTGAACAAGAATCAAGTTGTCTGCATTTAAGGTAGTGAATGTGATGATAAAAACCACTCATACGGTAATAAACAAAGAAGTGGAAATCATGAATGGAACCATTTAATAGAATAATTTAGTAATGTCTACTTACCGCTTTTACACCCATAAAGTTCAAGAGTGGTTTTGCTCCTAAAATGAGAATGAAAGCTTGAACAAGACCAAGTATGCCACCTATCACCAATGCTGATGTAACTGATGGAATATATTTGTATTCATTTTCTGATTTGATGATTCTTGCGGCATTATTATAGCTTAAAGATGAGCCATGAACTTGTTTCTCATGATCTGATAGTCAATGGCAACAAATAGACAGATCAGCATTTTGTTGCACAACTTACCTAATTAGCTTCCACATTTTTTCATAAGCTTGACTAAATAGATATTGAAAAACATTATATAAGTATTCAATTCTTTATCACTGAAATACCATCATGATGAATCAATTCTTTCAATTCATTCTCCTCAGAAAAAGAGCTTTCATATGCTCCAATCTCAGCTTCTTCAGTAACTGTTTTAGACACAGCATCTTCCTCGGCAACAAAGGATGTTGTAACACTGACAAGGGGAAATATGGCACCTTTCTTGACACTTGATTCAACAGAGCTATATGAGGCGCTCAACAGCAGCAAGCTCTACCGCACCTGTCATTTGATAGTTACACAAACAAAATGATTGGTTGATTATTATTGCAGCAGCAACATCAGGGAAGACAAAAAGTAATTGACTATCTGATTGTTACTAGTGTGATGCAAATAAAATTAACTGAAAATGGCAAAGTAATAATGATTCATGTTTTAAGCATGCAAAGAATTACTTTTAAAAATATAAATTAGGCACCACGCCATTTCAAATACTATAGAACAGAAATTAACATTCGAAAGTGGTTGTCACCAAAAGACTCTTGCTTTGTTTACTCTAAAGAAAAAGCCATATCAAATCCATAATGCTCATAACAAAGTATTCAATAGCATAAAGGAATATGGGTTCCACAAAACAGAAAACATTGAGGCATAAGAAACAAAAGAAAAAGCCAAATCACGAGAGATTTGATCAGGAGACTGACATAAAGAAGTCAATCAAAGCTCCCAAATTAAATCCATGTAGAAGTTTTAGGATTATAAAATAAAATAAGTGAAGGAATCAACTGTACCATGAACATGTGAGATAAAACATAACATAATAAACACAAGGATATGGGAACTGAGAGCATAAGGTATCAACATCTGTCACTGTTAACTAAAAACAACATGCACTAAAATTCCACAAAAATGTGCTATATTATCATGAACATGATTATTCACTCATGCATAAATGAAGGTTCCTAATTGTGCAGTTTGCCAAGCTACAGCCTCAGAGATGTCAACAAAAATACCTCACAGTATCACATTTCCCTCTGTACACCACAGATCCAACCTATCATTCTATGGCACCCCTATAAAAAGACTGTCAATGATTTTTAACTTCATATTAGTCAGTGAGACAAGATTCTGCTGCAAACTTCACTTTTTCCTCATAAATTAGCATCTTTCACTCAGGAAAGCAGAGATCACTAAACCAGATTTTCACCAGAATGCCGCGAATGCCAAGAGGTGTCACATCACGGCATCTGTTTGTATGCCATGAGTGATGATGCATGTTGTCCTTCTCACAGCAGACAAGCTAGCTAGGTGCAACATTTTTCATCAAGACACCTGTGTTTTTAGTTACTCAGTACAAGAGACAATGGCACAGCAACTCTTCCAAAGTAGAGCCAGACCAAGAATATGCTTCTTTTGCTGCCTCCAGGACTTTCGTAATTTATTGCTGCCAGCAGAACCAATTCTAGTTGCAAATATTGTTTACCATAACATCTACTTATGATAAGGAGCACCCAATTTTTCCACCTCCTGTTACACACTGTCAGCTCCATGAATATTCCACTTATTGCATGACCATAACTCTAGAAGATTCTTATGACCAAGATGTGTCCATTGTCAAACAGAGTATGTGACAACAATTCCATCCAACTCGAGCAACTGAAACCAGCACTTAGAGATACTCAAATATGAGACGTTCATATATTTCCAACTCTTTCCTAGCGCAGTTAAGGCGAGTGTACTCATTTCACCATGAGAGAAGAGCTTGGATTACTAATCCCTTGTGTATTACATCATACTGTTAGTTGGGGAAACACTTTCAAGAAAAAGAGGCATCATCATATCACGGTGTAGGCAAGTTCAGCAGGTTCAAAGCAATAAAATATTAGCTTCAATTTTTGCCAAGTCAAAATGATTTTCCAAATTAAGAAACATATGTCATATTGCACATCCTATTTCTTTGAACTTTAACGAAAACAATCAAAAGTTGTTAAATTACTGAACTCAGTCACCAAAAAAAAAAAAATATCTTATAAGGCCATTCTCTCCTTGTAGAGTACAACAGAGAAGGCAAACTCTAATTTCAATTTCAATCAAGCCCGTTTCCCTAAGTCTACGACTACTCAGGTCAAAATCCATTGATGTTGTGTGTGGTTTCTGGCCTTTCAGTATAATTGAAATTCAGTCAAGGAAGAAAAACTATAAAACAGAGTTTTTCCTCAAAGCAATTTGATTGTTCCACTTTGGCAAGGAAGAATTAGCAAATTTAGAGGAAAAGTTAGATGAGGCATACAGTGAAAAGAAATAACACCACAAATTGGAAGGAAAACACACAAAAGTAGGTGCACAATAAAAACATAGAAGATGCATTCTATAATCTACATGAGGTATCTATTTATGCTAGAGCAAGAAATAGAAGACCA